>NW_024070186.1:169579372-169579781 GCF_014754425.2 Oryx dammah | reverse complement strand
GATATCTATAGGACATTTCACCCCAAAACAATGAATTTCACCTTTTTCTCAAGTGCTCATGGAACCTTCTCGAGGATAGATCACATCCTGGGCCATAAATATAACCTTGATAAATTCAAAAAAATCGAAATCATTCCAAGCATCTTTTCTGACCATAATGCAGTAAGATTAGATCTCAATTACAGGAGAAAAACTATTAAAAATTCCAACATATGGAGGCTGAACAACACGCTTCTGAATAACCAACAAATCACAGAAGAAATCAAAAAAGAAATCAAAATATGCATAGAAACTAATGAAAATGAAAACACAACAACCCAAAACCTGTGGGACACTATAAAAGCAGTGCTAAGAGGAAAGTTCATAGCAATACAGGCATACCTCAAGAAACAAGAAAAAAGTCAAATAA
>NW_024070186.1:169548108-169579362 GCF_014754425.2 Oryx dammah | reverse complement strand
AAAGCCCAGGTCCAGACAGCTTCACAGCTGAATTCTACCAAAAATTTAGAGAAGAGATAACACCTATCCTTCTCAAACTCTTCCAGAAAATTGCAGAGGAAGGTAAACTTCCAAAATCATTCTATGAGGCCACCATCACCCAAATACAAAAACCAGACAAAGATGCCACAAAAAAAGAAAACTACAGGCCAATATCACTGATGAACATAGATGCAAAAATCCTTAACAAAATTCTAGCAATCAGAATCTAACAACAAATTAAAAAGATCATCACCATCAGCCGGAGTTCAGTCAGACTCACGTCCATCGAGGCCTGGCGGGTTGCAAAGATTTGGACACGACTGAGCGACTGAGCTGAACTGAACTGAACTGAACTGATCCAGATTTCCAGACTTATCTTCCACTCTCTCTGCCTACTCTTTTTTTTTTCCCAGAACATTTTGTCTTTCATTGCCCTGACAAGCTGAATGTGCTGATGTGTTCTTCAATATAGGTCTCTGTATCCATAGAATTCTCAGCATATACATATGTAAAAATACATGTTCATTTATATTTATATAAATATATCGATACTATATAATATAAATTACATAATTATGTACATTGTATAAAACAAAAAAAATAAAAAAATAAAAAGATCATACACCATGACCAAGTGGGCTTTATCCCAGGGATGCAAGGATTCTTCAATATCTGCAAATCAATGTAATTCATCACATTAACAAATTGAAAAATAAAAGCCATATGATTATCTCAATAGATGCAGAGAAAGCCTTTGACAAAATTCAACATCCATTTATGATAAAAACTCTCCAGAAAGCAGGAATAGAAGGAACATACCTCAACATAGTAAAAGCTATATATGACAAACCCACAGCAAATATTATCCTCAATGGTGAAAAATTGAAAGCATTTCCCCTAAAGTCAAGAACAAGACAAGGGTGCCCACTTTCACCGCTACTATTCAACACAGTTCTGGGAGTTTTGGCCACAGCAATCAGAGCAGAAAAAGAAATGAAAGTAATCCAAATTGGAAAAGAAGAAGTAAAACTCTCACTGTTTGCAGATGACATGATCTTCTACACAGAAAACCCTGAAGACTCCACCAGAAAATTACTAGAGCTAATCAATGAATATAGCAAAGTGGCAGGATATAAAATCAACACACAGAAATAGCTTGCATTCCTATACACTAATAATGAGAAAGTAGAAAAAGAAATTAAGGAAACAATTCCATTCACCATTGCAACAAAAAGAATAAAATACTTAGGAATATATCTACTTAAAGAAACTAAAAACCTATATATATAGAAAAGTATAAAACACTGGTGAAAGAAATCAAAGAGGACACTAATAGATGGAGAAATATACCATGTTCATGGATCGGAAGAATCAATATAGTGAAAATGAATATACTACCCAAAACAATCTACAGATTCAATGCAATCCCTATCAAGTTGCCAGCGGTATTTTTCACAGAGCTAGAACAAATAATTTCACAATTTGTATGGAAATACAAAAAACCACGAATAGCCAAAGCAATCTTGAGAAAGAAGAATGGAACTGGAGGAATCAACCTGCCTGACTTTAGGCTCTACTACAAAGCCACAGTCATCAAGACAGTATGGTAATGACACAAAGACAGAAATATAGATCAATGGAACAAAATAGAAAGCCCAGAGATAAATCCACACATCTATGGACACCTTATCTTCGACAAAGGAGGCAAAAACATACAATGGATTAAAGACAATCTCTTTAACAAGTGGTGCTGGGAAAACTGGTCAACCACTTGTAAAAGAATGAAACTAGATCATTTTCTAACATCATACACAAAAATAAACTCAAAGTGGATTAAAGATCTAAATGTAAGACCAGAAAATATAAAACTCCTAGAGGAGAACATAGGCAAAACACTCTCTGACATAAATCACAGCAGGATTCTCTATGACCCACCTCCCAGAATACTGGAAAGAAAAGCAAAAATAAACAAATGGAACCTAATTAAAATTAAAAGCTTCTGCACAACAAAGGAAACTATAAGCAAGGTGAAAAGACAGCCTTCAGAATGGGAGAAAATAATAGCAAATGAAGCAACTGACAAAGATTTAATCTCAAAAATATACAAGCAACTCCTGCAGCTCAATTCCAGAAAAATAAATGACCCAATCAAAAAATGGGCCAAAGAACTAAACAGACATTTCTCCAAAGAAGACATACAGATGGCTAATAAACACATGAAAAGATGCTCAACATCACTCATTATCAAAGAAATGCAAATCAAGACCACAATGAGGTACCATTTCACACCAGTCAGAATGTCTGCGATCCAAAAGTCTACCAAGCAATAAATGCTGGAGAGGGTGTGGAGAAAAGGGAACCCTCCTACACTGTTGCTGGGAAAGCAAACTAGTACAGCCACTATGGAGAACAGTGTGGAGATTCCTTAAAAAACTGGAAATAGAACTGCATTATGACCCAACAATCCCACTGCTTGGCATACACACTGAGGAAACCAGAATTGAAAGAGACACGTGTACTCCAATGTTCATTGCAGCAGTATTTATAATAGCCAGGACATGGAAACAACCTAGATGTCCATCAGCAGATGAATGGATAAGAAAGCTGTGGTACATATACACAATGGAGTATTACTCAGCCATTAAAAAGAATACATTTGAATCAGTTCTAACGAGGTGGATGAAACTGGAGCCGATTATATATAGAGTGAAGTAAGCCAGAAAGAAAAACACCAATACAGTATACTAACATATATATATGGAATTTAGAAAGATGGTAATGATAACCCTGTATACGAGACAGCAAAAGAGACACAGATATATAGAACAGTCTTTTGGACTCTGTGGGAGAGGAAGAGAGTGGGATGATTTGGGAGAATGGCATTGAAACATGTATAATATCATATAAGAGACGAATTGCCAGGCTAGGTTTGATGCAGGATACAGGATGCTTGGGGCTGGTGCACTGGGATGACCCAGAAAGATGGTATGGGGAGGCAGGCGGGAGGGGGATTCAGAATGGGGAACACATGTACACCTGTGGCAGATTCATGTCAATGTATGGCAAAACCAATACAGTATTGTAAAGTAAAATAAAGTTAAATAAAATAAAATAAAATAAAACCAAGGCGGGGGAGGGGGGATAATATAGTGGATGGTATTAATAGCAGATTAGATGTTGCAGAGGAAAAGATTAGTGAATTTGAAGAGGTAATGATGAGACAGAAATGGCAACCCACTCCAGTATTCTTACCTGGAAAATCCCATGGATGGAGGAGCCGAGCAGGGTATAGTCCATGGGGCCACAAATAGTCAGACACGACTGAGTGACTTCACTTCACTTGAAATAAAATGCACATAGGAAAAACACTGGGAAAAAAATAACCAGCATGAATGATACGTGCAAAAACTTTAAGGAGCTCAATATGTTTATAATTTCAGTGTGGAAAAGTGGGTGGCAAAAAAAAGTATTAGGAGATAGTGGCTGAAAAAATTTAAAATTTGATGTGAAGTTTAAACCTTGTAGCTCCAAGGAGCTCAACAAACAGTAAGGACAAGAAAGATGACAAAAACTTATCCAAAGTATGTCATATAAAATTGCTTAAAACCAGGGATGAAAATAAAATCTTAAAGCAGTCAGAGAAAAAGCGCACATCATATAAGAGGAACAATGATAAGCATGACAGCTGATTTCTTAGGCACAATGCAGGGAGACAGTGGAACAACTTCAAAGCATCAAAAGAAAAAAAACCTGTCAGCTATGAATTCTATACCTAGTAAAAATATCTTTCAAAACAGGAAGGTGAAATAAGGACTTTCATGAAATGTGCAATGTCTGATTTTTTATGATGAGAAATATTAGATTTTTATGGTATCATTTTTCTTTTCCAGAGGAAAACTCAGTCTATCCTTTAGGTAATTTTTTCCTCTTTGGATGGTGCTTTTGCATCTCAGTTTTTATAAGTGAGAGATAGAAAATGCATGTTGGCAAAGTTGAAAGGGAAATGCTTGGCATCAGTACTAGTGTCTGCCCAACACAAAATACCTTTTTCTTTTTCTTAAAATAATTTTAATTACTTATTTTTGGCTGTGCTGGGTCTTTTTGCTGTGCAGGCTTTTTCTCTATTTGTGGTGAGCAGGAGCTACTCTCTAGTTGCAATGTATGGGCTTCTCGTTGTGGTGGTTTCTCTTGTTGTGGAGCATAGGCTTTAAGGCATGTGGGCCTCAGTAGTTTCAGCTCCTGGGTTCTAGAGCCAGCCTCAATAGTTGTGGTATGTGAGCTTAGTTGCTCTGTGGCATGTGGGATTTTCCTAGATCAGGGATTGGACTCATGTCTCCTGCACTGGCAGGAAGATTCTTTATCACTGAGCCACCAGATAAACCTAAAATGTGCTTTTCACATCCTGCTCAGATCTCTGGTGTGAACCTGGATTTCAGGATAAGTGAGCTAAAGCCAAGCTAGTATTCCTATAGTGACTCTGAAAAGGGGATGAAAATTGCAACCTCAGTATCCTACTGAGCTTCAAGTCTCCATTTGTTGCGTGTTCTTAGGGAAGTAATGGATTTTAAGTTATACATGACAGATGCTAAATGATTCTTAGTGAGACCCATAAACTCTACCAAGCGTTAATAGCATTCATATCATAACCAGCGAGAAAGAGTCACAAGCTAAAGTAGGCCATGTCCAGGGAATTTTCACTTTGGGTGTAATGTTAACCTCCAGGAGAGGTGATTATTTCTAAGACAACGAATTGATCTAGATATTGATCCATACAAGTTTAGCAAGTATTTATTGAACACCTTTAATCTATCAGCTATTATGTTAGGCATTCAATTTATGAAAATATCCATAGAGATTCTCCTTCAAGAGTTTACAGTTAATGTAAGAGGTAGACCTGGAAAACAATTACAGCACAGATTAAGTATTAATAGAGTTCATCAAAGAGCTATTATATTAGTTTGGCATAACAATATACCAGAAACTCTGTTAGGCAGTGGAGAGTAAGACAGGACTCTATAAAGCTTATAATATAACTTACGGGGTTCCATGGTAATAATGGGTTTCCCAGGTGGTGCTAGTGGCAAAGAACCAGCCTGCCAATGCAGGAGGCATAAGAGACATGAGTTTGATCCCTGGGTCAGGAAGATTCCCTGAAGGAGGGCATGGCAATCCACTCCAGTATTCTTGCCTGGAGAATCCTGTAGAGTGAGGAGCCTGGTGGACTACAGTCCAGTGAAAGTCACCCAGTTGGGTCTGACTCTTTGTGACCCCATTGACTATACAGTCCATAGGATTCTCCAGGCCAGAATACTGGGATGGGTAGCCATTTCCTTCTCAAGGGGATCTTCCGGGCCCAGGAATTGAACTGGGGTCTCCTGCATTTCAGGCAGATTCTTTACCAGATGAGTTACGAGGGAAAGTGGCTTAGCATGCATGGGAATAGTAAGAAAGAAGTATATCTTCTTTGTCTTGGGCATTTTGAATTATCACAATTTATTTGATGGATCTGACTCCTAATATTTCTTGAACAACAACATAAAAAGACAATTCTTGCTTCTGGATTTATTCACTTATTTTGAGAAGAACAGCTGTTGTTGGCCTCAAAGTGAGTCATTATGGATATAAAAAGGTATGCATGACTTCTTTGGTCCTTAATTCATTATTGTAAAGACAACTCAATTATTTAAGTGGTAGAAACACACATACTTATTCTTGGAAGAAACCTTAGAAATTATTTAACCCATCTTCATCTCCACCTGTTAAAGATGAGGAGATTGAGGACTAAAAACCTCTTTGATGTCATTTAGTTAATGGTGCAATTGGGATTAGGGTCCCTTTTCTCTTCCTACAACACCTTCTAGACTCCAATAGTATGGGCATAAAATAGAGTGGATAAAAAATAAATGCAAAAGGCAACTGGACCACAGGTTGACTTAAAAAGTCTGAGTTGAAGAAGTACAGAGATTAAAAGAAGGGATTTTCAGAGATGAATACTACAGTACAGAGTACTAGATAAGGAATGAAAGTCAGAGCCATGGAGAACACCAATGAGAGCTCTCAGGGGTTTTTCAGCTTTGGAAAATCATCCAAGAATTCTTAATCCTAAAACTCACACCATGCCTTCCTCAAGATGGGGAATTTAAGCTTTTTACTTTAGGAAATTTCCCACTGGGTGATGTTGTGGAAACAGCACAACATTGGGAGGTAGAAAGTCCAAAATCTGCTTACACATTTTACTGACTGTCATATCCTGAGCAGCTGTTTAACATTTCTGAAGTTTCATTATATTTACCTGTAAATTGGAAGTGACCCTGATGCTGGGAAAAATTGAGGGTAGGAGAAGGGGGTGACAGAGGATGAGATGGTTGGATGGAATCATAGGTGCAATGGATATGAGTTTGAGCAAACTCTGGGAGATAGTCAAGGAAAGGGAAGCCTGGTGTGCTCAATCCATGAGGTTGCAAAGAGTCAGAGTTACAAATGAGTAACTGAATAACAGTAAAAGTGGTAATAAAATTATGTCATTCAGAGATTCTGTAAATATTAAATGAGATCATTTACTAGAAATGCATATTAGAGTAATAAATTATTATGCAGAATCTTTGTTTTTATTATCATATACATTCTTTCTGGTATTTTTGTCATAGTATCTTAGAATTTAGAATTGGGTTTTCTTAGTCTTACTTTTGGAGAAGGAAATGGCAACCACTCCAGTGTTCTTGCCTGGGGAATCCCAGGGACAGGAGCCTGGTGGACTGCTGTCTATGGGGTTCCACAGAGTCGGACACAACTGAAGTGACTTAGCAGCAGCAGTCTTAATTTGGTCAGGATCTTCAGTAGATAGTAGTAAGGTCTATTATTTGGAAATAAATCTCAGGAAACTTGAGTTCAGTGTGGTGGACTGAACACATCTCTTTATGCTGGCCCTCCTGAAATCCCCTAAAACATCAAAAAAATGATAAAAAGTAAAAAATTTTTTTACAAAGCTACACAAAGTAACAGAGGACATAATAATAGGCAAGAAATTTCAGTATATTTTTGATTGTTGATAAAAGATGGGCAATCATGTACACCTGTGGTGGATTCATGTCAATGTATGGCAAAACCAATACAGTATTGTAAAGTAAAAAAAGAAAAGAAAAAAAAAAAAGATGGGCAGAGGATACCTACCTGGAAGACTGAGAAAGTTGAAAGTTAGGTACCAGTGAGAAGAGGGAGAAGGCTAAAAACAAGGAGGTATATTTGCTGAAGCCCAGAAAGGTTCAAAAAATGTGTGAGGAAGGATTGAGAACATAAAGACTGGTTGCAAGTTTTTATAATGAGAAGTGAAACCATGAGAGCGCTCCCTCACTGCAAATCTAGAAATCATTTTACTACATCTCTTCTTCCTTGGCAGAAGATTGCACGTTTATTCTCCAGGAAGATACAGCCAGAAGATCTCTAGATTCAGTTGCATTCAGTTCAGTCACTCAGTCGTGTCCAACTCTTTGCAACCCCATGGACTGCAGCACGCCAGGCCTCCCTGTCCATCACCAAGTCCTGGAGTCCACCCAAACCCATGGCCATCGAGTCGGTGACCACCTCATCCTCTGTTGTCCCCTTCTCCGCCTGTCCTCAATCTTTCCCAGCAGCAGGGTCTTTTCCAATGAATCAACTCTTCGCATCAGGTGGCCAAAGTATTGGAGTTTCAGCTTCAACATCAGTCCTTCCAATGAACACCCAGGAATGACCTCCTTTAGGATGGACTGGTTGGATCTCCTTGGAGTCCAAGGGACTCTCAAGAGCCTTCTCCAACACCACAGTTCAAAAGCATCAATTCTTCGGCACTTAGCTTTCTTTATAGTCCAACTCTCATATCCATACATGACCACTGGAAAAACCATAGCCTTGACTAGATGGACCTTTGTTGGCAAAGTATTGTCTCTTCTTTTTAATATGCTGTCTAGGTTGGTCACAACTTTCCTTCCAAGGAGTAAGCATATTTTATTTATTTATTTATTTATTTTTGTGTACTTTTTATTGTTCATGGCTGCAATCATCATCTGCAGTGATCTTGGAGGCCAGAAAATAGAGTCAGCCACTGTTTCCACTGTTTCCCCATCTATTTGCCATAAAGTGATGGGACCGGATGCCATGATTTCAGTTATCTGAATGTTGAGCTTTAAGCCAACTTTTTCACTCTCCTCTTTCACTTTCATCAAGAGGCTTTTTAGTTCTTCTTCACTTTCTGCCGTAAAGGTGGTATCATCTGCATATCTGAGGTTATTGCTATTTCTCCCAGCAATCTTGATTCCAGCTGGATTAGTATACCAGATTCAAACAAAATTGCTGCAATTCATGGGGTCGCAAAGAGTCGGACATGACTGAGCAATTGAACTGAACTGAACTGAGCTGACTCTACTAAAGGTAAGGCATTGAGAAAATATCTGCATACTAAATGGTGAGACTCTGAGTTCTCTTTTTCTTCTTAGATCCCAGAATGTTGTCAGCCAAACCTAGACCATCCAACTAGGACAATGAAGTTACCTCTGGGAATATTTGCTACCTGAAAAGATAGTAAATTTGTTGTTGTTATTGTTGTTCTGTTGCTAATTTGTGTTCAACTCTTTGTGACTCCATGGACTGCAGCACGCCAGGCTCCTCTGTCCTCTTCTGTCTCCTGGAGTTTTCTCAGATTCACGTCCATTGAGTCAGTAATGCTATCTAACCATCTCATCCTCTGCTGCCCTCTTCTCCTTTTGCCTTCCATCTTTCCCAGGATCAGGGTCTTTTCCAATAAGTCAGCTTTTGCATCAGATGGCCAAAGTATTGGAGCTTCAGCTTCAGAATCAGTCCTTCCAATGAATATTCAGGGTTGATTTCCTTTAGGATTGATTGGTTTGATCTCCTTGCTGTCCAAGGGACTCTCAAAAATCTTCTCCAGCACCACAGCTCGAAAGCATCAGTTCTTTGGCTCTCAGCCTCCTTTATGGTCCAACTCTCACATCCGTACATGACTACTGGAAAAACCATAGCTTTGCCTATACAGACCATTGTGCACAAAGTGATGTCTTTGCTTTTTAATACTCTGTCTAGGTTTGCCATAGCTTTCCTTCTGAGGAGCAAGCGTCTTTTAATTTCATGGCTGCAGTCACCATATGCAGTGATTTTGGAGCCCAAGAAAATAAAATCTGCTACCGTTTCCATTCTTCCCCCATCTATTTCCCATGAAGTGATGGGATCAGATGGTGTGATCTTCATTTTTTGAATGAAGACTTTCAACCAGCTTTTTTAGTCTCCTCTTTGACCTTCATCAAGAGGCTCTTTAGCTCCTTTTCACTTTTTGCCATTAGAGTGGTATCATCTGCATATCTGAGGTGGTTGATATTTCTCCTTGCAGCCTTGATTCCAGCTTGTGATTTATCCAGCTTGGCATTTTACATGATATATGAAATGCATATAAGTTAAATAAGCAGGGTGACAATATACAGCCTTGTATAGACATACTGGTGTTTAGATGCACCCAGAGAAATAGTTAGGTCATTACTCCTAGAGCGAAGCCCACAAATTGACAAGTTCTATCTATGAAGATAGAGCTACCCATCATCCTCAACCAGCATTTTAGTGTTTTGTTGTTAAATAAAATCCAATTCCATATTGGATTTACAATGAATGAGTAAAGTCTTCTGATCTTTAGACACTTAAGGAAAGCCTCTACTATGAAATACAATGACCTAAATAAAGGAATGCAGGGGAAATAGTGCCCAGACCACAAAACGATCATTAGTACCTTCAGAGAGATAGTAGACTATAACCATTGCATTATGAAAGAACAGGATGCTTTAGAAAAGGTACAGAAAAGAACAAGAAAGAAATATTGGAAGTTAAAAGATGGAGGGATATTTGCCAAATTTTAATATAAGAATTTAAAGATAAAGTCAAGTTAATGACTCAAAATTTTAGGAATAACAAAAAGATAGAAAAGACAAAGACAGAAATATTGCTGGCCAAGAAAAGAAAACAGAAAATGGAAGGAAGGAAATGATTAAACTATCAGACCTCCATGACATGAATTAAAAGAAGTGTTATTGGGCATCCACACAATGTGAATAAAAATTCTACATACTAAACTACCTCACTGTGAATTTTAGAGCAACAGTGATAAAAAAAAGATGGACATAAAACTTTCCCAAGATTTTTTAAATGCCCTAAAGAATGTGGACTTGGAATGACATTGAGCTTTTCAAGAGTAACACTACAGTCTAAACACTGAGATTTAGAATAGAAGGGGTGCATTCAGCATTTTGAGGGAAAAATTATTTCCATTCTAAAATTTCACACTCAGACAAATGATCCATCGAGTTGGATGATGGAAAAAAGAAAACTGCAGACAGATAAGATCTCATTAAGTTAATCTTTGAAGGTTCCTTTCTTGAAATGTACTGAAAATGTGCTTTCCTAAAACAAGGGAGTAACCCAAATAAAAAGAAGATGTGCCATTCAACTGCTGGACATTTATCCAAAGGAAATGAAATCAGTGCCTTGAAGAGATATCTGTGCCGTCATGTTCATTGCACTATTATTCACACTAGCTCAAATATGGAAACAATCTAAATTTCCATTGATTGTTGGATGGATAAAGAAAATGTGGCATATGAATTTAATGGAATATTACTGAACTCTTAAAAAAGAAGGAATTCCTGCCATTTGCCACAGCATGCATGAAGTTTGAGGACATTATGCTAAATGAAATAAGCCAAACATAGACAATGACTGTGGCTCAGATCATGAACTCCTTATTGGAAAATTCAGACTTAAATTGAAGAAAATAGGGAAAACTACTAGACCATTCAGGTATGACCTAAATCAAATCCCTTACAATTATACAGTGGAAGTGATGAATAGATTCATGGGATTAGATCTGACAGACAAAGTGTCTGAAGAACTATGGACAAAAATTTGTGACATTGTACAGGAGGCAGTGATCAAGAACATCCCCAAGAAAAAGAAAGGCAAAATGGTTGTCTGAGGAGGCCTTACAAATAGCTGAGAAAAGAAGAGAAGCTTAAGGCAAAGGAGAAAGGTTCATGTTTGGGAATGCATGTACACCCATGGTGGATTCATGTCAATGTATGGCAAAACCAATACAGAATTGTAAAGTAAAATAAAAAAAAAGAAAGAAAGATATACACATTTGAATGGAGAGTTCCAAAGAATAGCAAGGAGAGATAAGAAAGCCTTCCTCAGGGATCAGTGCAAAGAAATAAATGAAAACAATAGAATGGTAAGGACTAGAGATCTCTTCAAGAAAATGAGAGATAACAAGGGAACATTTCATGCAAAGATGGGCTCAATAAAGGACAGAAATGGTATGGACCTAATAGAAGCAGAAGATATTAAGAAGAGGGGGCAAGAATACATGGAAGAACAATACAAAAAAATATCTTCATGACCCAGATAAGCACAATGTTGTGGTCACTCACCTAGAGCCAGATACCCTGGAATGCAAAGTCAAGTGGGCCTTAGGAAGCATCACTCTGAACAAAGCTAGTGGAGGTGATGGAATTCCAGTTGAGCTACTTCAAATCCTAAAAGATGATGCTGTGAAAGTGCTGCACTCAATATACCAACAACTTTGGAAAACTCAGCAGTGGCCACAGGCCTGGAAAAGGTCAGTTTTCATTCCAATCCCAAAGAAAGGCAATGCCAAAGAACTACCACACAATTGCACTCACCTTACATGCTAGCAAAGTAATGTTCAAAATTCTCCAAGCCAGGCTACAACAGTATGTGAATCATAAACTCCCAGATGTTCAAGCTGGATTTAGAAAAGGCAGAGGAACCAGAGATCAAATTGTCAACATCTACTGGATCATCAAAAAGCAAGAGAGTCCCAGAGAAACATCTACTTTTGCTTTATTGACTATGCCAAAGCCTTTGTGTGGATCACAACAAACTGGAAAATTCTGAAAGAGATGGGAATATTAGACCACCTGACCTGCCTCCTGATGGACTGATGGATCCTGTCTGATTAAAGGACCTGTCCTTTGCTTGTAGTGTGTAGTTATACAGTGCTTACAACTTCCAAAAGTGTTGGGCTTGCCATAGTTTCTTTATTGGCTCTGTTTTCTTATGAATCAGAACTTCCGTGTCAACCTTGAACTGGTTAACCTCTAGACATTGATAGGAGAGAGAAATAAACATGGCTTAGTTTATGCCACTGATATTTTGAGTCTCTTTCACCTCCTGAGAAATATGTATGCAGGTCAAGCAGCAACAGTTAGAAGTGGCATGGAACAACAGACTGGTTCCAAATAGGAAAAGGAGTATGTCAAGGCTGTATATTGTCACCCTGCTTATTTAACTTGTATGCAGTGTCATCATGCAAAATGCCAGGCTGGATGAAGCACAGCAGAAATCAAGATTGCCGGGGGAAATACCAATAACCTCAGAAATGCAGATGATACCACCCTTATAGCAGAAAGCAAAGAAGAACTAAAGAGCCTCTTGATGAAAGTAAAAGAGGAGAGTGAAAAAGCTGGCTTAAAATTCAACATTCAGAAAACGAAGATCATGGCATCTGGTTCCATCACTTCATGGCAAATAGATGGGGAAACAATAGAAACAGTGAGTGACTTTATTTTGGGGGGCTCCAAAATCACTGCAGATGGTGGCTGCAGCCATTAAATTAAGATGCTTGTTTCTTGGAAGAAAAGGAACAATCTAGATAGCATATTAAAAAGCAGAGATGTTACTTTGCCAACAAAGGTCCATCTAGTCAAAGGTATGATTTTTCCAATAGTCATGCTTGGATGTAAGAGTTGGACTATAAAGAAGCTAAGTACTGAAGAACTCATGCTTTTGAACTGTGGTGTTGGAGAAGACTCTTGAGAGTCCCTTGGACTGCAAGGAGATCCAACCAATCCATCATAAAGGAAATCAGTCCTGAATATTCATCGGAAGGACTGATGCTGAAACTGAAACTCCAATACTTTGGCCACCTGATGTGAAAAACTGACTCACTGGAAAAGACTCTGATGCTGGGAAAGTTTGAAGACAGGAGGAGAAGGGGATGACAGAGGATGAGATAGCTGGATGGCATCACTGACTCGATAGACATGAGTTTGAGTAAGCTCTGGGAGTTGGTGATGGACAGGAAATCCTGGTGTGCTGGTCCATGGGGTCACAAATAGTTGGAGACGACTGAGGGACTGAACTGAACTGAACTGAGACAAATACTGTGTGGTCTCACCTATCTGTGGGATCAAAAATAGTCAAGCTCACAGAAACAGACAATAGAGTGGTAGTTGCCAGTGGCTAAGGAGAGGGAAAATGAGGATATGAAAGGGTTCAAATATTTGATTATGCAAGATAAGTTCTGGAGATCTACAGACAGATAAGGTGTTATACTATAGCTAACAATGCTGCATGGTACACTTAAAATTTGCCATGAGAGTAGATCTATATTAAGTGTTCTTTTCACAAATAAGAACTGTGATAATAATATAATAAAAGGGTGAGAGGAAACTTTGGGAGGTGATGAATATGTTTATGGCCTTTATGATAGTGATGGTTTCATAAGTGTGTGTGAAGTGTTAGTTGCTAATTTGTGTCTGACTCTTTGGGATGCTACAGACTGTAGTCTGCCAGGCTCCTCTGTCCATGGAATTCTCCAGGCAAGAATACTGGAGTGGGTAGATTTCCTTCTCTATGGTATCTTCCTGACCCAGGGATCAAACTCGGGTCTCTTGCATTGCAAATGGATTTTTTACCCTTATAGCCACCAAGGAAGCCCTCATAGTGTATATCTACCCCCCAAACCATCAAGTTGTATACATTAAATATGTATAGCTTTTAATGTCAACTATTTTCCAACTAAGAAAAAGAAAAAATATATAGAATTCAGGAAACAAAGTCTCCAATTTAGGAAAGGGACAAAAGGAATTTCCAGGTTAATGAAAGGGATTTCCAGGATGCTGAAGAGTTGTGAGCAGATCATAATCTCCAGATTATAATCAGAGAAACAAGAACTCCTAGAGGGTTGTCTTCAATAAACACAATAGCATGAAAACTCTCAGTGTTTCTGATTTACCCCCTTGCCCATCCTCTCCACTCCTCCATTGCTGCTGCTGCTGCTAAGTTGCTTCAGTCGACTCTGTGCGACCCCATAGATGGCAGCCCACCAGGCTCCCCCATCCTTGGGATTCTCAAGGCAAGAACACTGGAGTCGGTTGCCATTTCCTTCTCCAGTGCCTGAAAGTGAAAAGTGAAAGTGAAGTCACTCAGTCGTGTCCGACCCTTAGCGACTCCATGGACTGTAGCCCACCAGGCTCCTCCATCCATGGGATTTTTCAGGCAAGAGTACTGGAATGGGGTGCCATTGCCTTCTCTGAAGAAAACCTGGGTATATGGGACTAAAAATACTATTATTTCAAGCATCTGGATCCATGGACTCCAGAGAAACTGCCTACTCCTGAGATCTATAATTAAAATATGATATTAAAATAACTTCACTGCTAAATGCAAAGGAATTAGAAATGTCCTATATTCATTTAAAGCTATTATAGAAGATCAAGAAGTCATACTCTTGAGAATAAAATGAGTGGATTTTGGATTATCCTGGATTTAAATCTGAAGATATAACTTTAACGGAGTTATAAAATTAATAAATACTACTACTATTGAGGAATGAAAGACGGGAAAACTCAAATATATTGGTCACCTACTATGTGCCAAGTCTTATTCTTGGCATGTAGAGTCTAAAAACCTTATAAGGATGCCTTTCTAGAAGTGATGAAACGATTAAGGAGAGCCCCTCCCTAAGCCCTTACTTTGGTTGATTTTTACCTCAGCTGGTAAAGAATCTGCCTGCGATGCAGGAGACCTGGTTTGATTCCTGGGTCAGGAAGATTCCCTAGAGCAGAGATAAGCTACCCACTCCAGTATTCTTGGGCTTCCCTGGTGGTTCAGCTGGTAAAGAATCTGCCCACAATGCAGGACACCTGGGTGCGATCTCTTGGTTGGGAAGATCCCCTGGAGAAGGGAATGGCTATCCACTCCAGTATTCTGGCCTGGAGAATTCAGGTTGCAAAGAGTCAGGTACGACTGAGCAACTTTCATTTCCCAGCTCTAGAGATATGGATTCACTGATTGTTAGATATTCTGAACCGTGGAAGGAAAGAGGCAATGGTGGGAGAAAAGGAATGTGGTTGAGGAGGTACAAGTCAGAGAGATGGCCAGCCAGAGAGGTTCCAATTTTTCCTAGGAAGTTGTGGGACGTGGATCTTTTTCTTCACCCAGGATGTTTCTATGTTCCCCAGGAGTTGTTGTGGTACTTCTTTTCCTCCCCTTTCTCTTTCTTCCCTTTTCCCCTCCTCCTTCTGCCCTTCTTTCTCCTCCCCCTTCTCCTTCCCCTCCTCTCTTCTCCCTTTCCCTGTTCCTCTTTCTCTTCTCCTCTTCCTTCACTTCTTTTTCTTATCTTTCTGCTTCTCCCCCATCTTCTTCCAGCTAAGAAAACAGACCCAGAAAATATAATCACTTGCCAAATTTCATACATATAGTAAATTTGAGGGCACGATTGGATCCTGTCTGATTAAAGGACCTGTCCTTTGCTTGTAGTGTGTAGTTATACAGTGCTTACAACTTCCAAAAGTGTTGGGCTTGCCATAGTTTCTTTATTGGCTCTGTTTTCTTATGAATCAGAACTTCCGTGTCAACCTTGAACTGGTCAACCTCTAGACATTGATAGGAGAGAGAAATAAACACGGCTTAGTTTATGCCACTGATATTTTGAGTCTCTTTCATAATCAAAACTGTGACCTCCCTGGTGGCTCTTTCATAATCAAAACTGTGACCTCCCTGGTGGCTCAGATGGTAAAGCATCTCTCTACAATGCAGGAGACCCGGGTTCGATCCCTGGGTTGGGAAGATCCCCTGGAGAAGGAAATGGCAATCCACTCCAGGACTATTGCCTGGAAAATCCCATGGACAGAGGAGCCTGGTAGGCTACAGTCCATGGGGTGGCAAAGAGTCAGACACGACTGAGCGACTTCACTTTCATTTCCTTTCTTTTCGCAGTCAAACCTAACTTAAGTCAAAACTAATTTAAGCCCGTTTAGTCACAGAATATTCTATGATTTTATAAATGCATATTCATGAAGAACATACTAGATACCTGGCACTATGCCAGTTTCAGGGGATAGAATGTTGCGGAATAATAAACACAAATTCTTTGGAACACCCACTGGGAAATATTTTTTAAAAAAGCAATTTGTTATTCAAGGTAGTTAGGTCTTTAGTTCATTAACTAACATGTAGATGTGGATTTAAAATATCATATTAGAAAAATGAAAGCTAGGGCACTGTGGGAATGAGATATAAGGCAATGAAAGGAAATTTCAATGTTGGGGAGCTCTGGATATTTGAGAAATTGATGAAGGCCAAAGCTAGAAGACAAGGTGGAATAGGATAGTTGATAAAGCCAAATTACTTCCTCTCTAATTTTACTGCAGTATTCGGATCCACTTTCATGGGCTTCCAGTGCCAAATGTGAACTGACCTTTCCCATTCCACCTGGGCAATGTCACCTTTTCTCACTGAGCTTGTCTGACACATTTTCGGATGGAGGAGAAACTCATTTACCCAATGTTCCTTGAACAGCCAGCCTATGATATTGTTCTAGGAGGCCCCAAGGAGTTCATCTTTGCCTGCTAAACAGATGAGATATTCCAGGTTTAAAATAATTTTATGCCACCAGCATCACTGCAGAAGATGTTCTCAGTTAGGACCTGCCATTCATCCTTTGGGGGGAAAAATTGATAAAGCTATCAGTAGCACAGGGATAAAGGCAGATGGGGAGAGAGAGAGAGCGCTCATTTGCCAGCATCTTCATTGCAAAATACCTACTGTTAGGTTACTGTTCAGATGGCTGTAAATTCAGGAGTTCAGTGAAATGGAGTCAGGAAAAGGGAGGGAAGAAGCAAGAGGTGAAAACCCAGCTTTCCTCATGTTCTTTAGGAAGCTGATGTTTACTCAAACAGTCATTCATTCCAAAGATATGTATTGAGTACTATCAGGTGCTGCACACTGTGGCTGGGATACAAAGATGGAAAAAACAGACATGGTCTTTCCTCTGGTGGGTCTCATCAACAAGCAGAATATGAATGTCCAGAGAGAGCCTGGGAGGTTGCAGGGAAGGGGAAACAAAAAGGACATTTTCTGAGTGTTTATCGTCCTCTTAATCTCATAAAAACTATGAAGGATACAGTTATCATCCTTGGATCCATTATAGAGAAGGAGTACGTGTGTGCTAAGTTGCTTCAGTTGTGTCTGACTCTTTGTGACCACATAGACTGTAGCCCTCCAGGCTTCTTTGTCCATAGGATTCTCCAGGTAAGAATACTGGAGTAGATTGTCATGCCCTCCACTACGGGATCTTTCCAACCCAGAGACTGAACGCACATCTCCTGAGGCTCCTGCATTGCAGGTGGATTTTTTTTTTTTTTTTTTTTACCGCTGAGCTATCTGGGAAGCCCATAGTAAAGGAGACCAGAACTCAAAAATTTAGGTAACTACCCAAAATTATTTGCTAACTAGTAAGAAGCAGAAACAGAATTTTAACCTGGGTCAATCTGACTCTATTACTTAAACTATTGGTGATTAGATGAATGTCCTGTATCATTTCTTTCTTTTTTTTTTGGTTGTGTTGGTTCCTCATTGTGGCACATGGGCTTCTCTAGTTGTGGCATGCAGTCTTAGTTGCCCCATGGCATGTGGGATCTTAGTTTCCTGACCAGAGATCAAACCTGTGTCCCCTGTATTGGCAGGCAGATTCTTAATCACTGGACCACCAGGGAAGTCCCCATGTATCATTTCTTGATTTATTTCCAAGGAGGAGGGTTATCAGGGGCTGGCTTCCTTCTAAAGCCCAGCATAAGCATAAGCCCCATAAACATACTTGAGGAAATAAAAACTCATTTTAATATTCAACTACAGTGACTATTTGGCTTTCCTGGTAGCTCAGCTAGTAAAGAATCTGCCTGTAATGCAGGAGACCCCAGACTGATTCCTGGGTCAGGAAGATCCACTGGAGAAGGAATAGGCTACCCACTCTAGTATTCTTGGGCTTCCCTAGTGGCTCAGCTGGTAAAGAATCCACCTGCAACATGAGAGGCCTGGGTTCGATTCCTGGGTTGGGGAGATCCTTTGGAGAAGGGAATGGCTACCCATTCCAGTATTCTGGCCTGGAGAATTCCATGGACTGTATAGTCCATGGTGTCACAAAGAGTAAGACACGACTGAGTGACTTTCACTTTCACAGTGAATATTATTAAGAGGGTAAATCTGCCACTACAAATTTATTTTCTAAATTTAAATTTATTTATTTTAATTGGAGGCTAATTACTTTACAATATTGTATTGGTTTTGCCATACATCAACATGAATCTGCCATGGGTGTACACGTGTACCCCATCCTGAACCCCCCTCCCACCTCTCTTCCCGTACCATTCCTCTGGGTCATCCCAGTGCACCAGCCCCAAGCATCCTATATCCTGCAGTGAACCTGGACTGGCGATTCATTTCTTATAAGATATTATACATGTTTCAATGCCATTCTCCCAAATCATCCCACCCTCTCCCGCTCCCACAGAGTCCAAAACACTGTTCTATACTCTGTTTCTCTTTTGCTGTCTCGCATACAGGGTTATCATTATCACTTTCTAAATTTCATATATATGCATTCAGTTGAGTTCAGTTGCTCAGTCGTGTCGAACTCATTACGACCCCATGAATCACAGCCCACCAGGCCTCCCTGTCCATCACCAATACCCGGAGTTCACTCAGACTCACGTCCATCGAGTCAGTGATGCCATCCAGCCATCTCATCCTCTGTCGTCCCCTTCTCCTCCTGCCCCCAATCCCTCCCAGCATCAGAGTCTTTTCCAATGAGTCAACTCTTCGCATGAGGTAAGTACTGGAGTTTCAGCTTTAGCATCATTCCTTCCAAAGAAATCCCAGGGTTGATCTCCTTCAGAATGGACTGGTTGGATCTCCTTGCAGTCCAAGGGACTCTCAAGAGTCTTCTCCAACACCACAGTTCAAAAGCATCAATTCTTTGGCATTCAGCCTTATTCACAGTCCAAGTCTCACATCCATACATGACCACAGGAAAAACCATAGTCTTGACTAGACGGACCTTAGTCGGCAAAGTAATATCTCTGCTTTTGAATATGCTATCTAGGTTGGTCATAACTTTTCTTCCAAGGAGTAAGCATCTTTTAATTTCATGGCTGCAGTCACCATCTACAGTGATTTTGGAGCCCCCCAAAATAAAATCTGACACTGTTTCCACTGTTTCCCCATCTATTTCCCATGAAGTGATGGGACCGGATGCCATGATCTTCGTTTTCTGAATGTTGAGCTTTAGGCCAAGTTTATCACTCTCCACTTTCACTTTAGTATACTGTATTGGTGTTTTCTTTCTGGCTTACTTCACTCTGTATAATAGGCTACAGTTTCATCCACCTCATTAGAACTGATTCAAATGCATTCTTTTTAATGGCTGAGTAATACTCCATTGTGTATATGTACCACAGCTTTCTTATCCATTCATCTGCTAATGGACATCTAGGTTGCTTTCATGTCCTGGCTATTATAAACAGTGCTGCGATGAACATTTGGGTACATGTGTCTCTTTCAATTCTGGTTTCCTCAGTGTGTATGCCAAGCAGTGGGATTGCTGGGTCATAAGGCAGTTCTATTTCCAGTTTTTTAAGGAATCTTTACAGTGTTCTCCATAGTAGCTGTACTAGTTTGCATTCCCAGCAACAGTGTAAGAGGGTTCCCTTTTCTCCACACCCTCTCCAGCATTTATTGCTTGTAGACTTTTGGATCGCAGCCATTCTGACTGGCGTGAAATGGTACCTCATTGTGGTTTAGATTTGCATTTCTCTGATAATGAGTGATGTTGAGCATCTTTTCATGTATTTGTTAGCCATCTGTATGTCTTCTTTGGAGAAATGTCTATTTAGTTCTTTGGCCCATTTTTTGATTGGGTCGTTTATTTTTCTGGAATTGAGCTGCAGGTGTTGCTTGTATATTTTTGAGATTAATTGTTTGTCAGTTGTTTCATTTGTTATTATTTTCTCCCATTCTGAAGGCTGTCTTTTCACCTTGCTTATAGTTTCCTTTGTTGTGCAGAAGCTTTTAATTTTAATTAGGTTCCATTTGTTTATTTTTGCTTTTCTTTCCAGTATTCTGGGAGGTGGGTCATAGAGGATCCTGCTGTGGTTTATGTCGGAGAGTGTTTTGCCTATGTTCTCCTCTAGGAGTTTTATAGTTTCTGGTCTTACATTTAGATCTTTAATCCATTTTGAGTTTATCTTTGTGTGCGGTGTTAGAAAGTGATCTAGTTTCATTCTTTTACAAGTGGTTGACCAGTTTTCCCAGCACCACTTGTTAAAGAGATTGTCTTTTCTCCATTGTATATTCTAGCCTCCTTTGTCAAAGATAAAGTGTCCATAGGTGCGTGAATTTATCTCTGGGCTTTCTATTTTGTTCCATTGATCTATATTTCTGTCTTTGTGCCATTACCATACTCTCTTGATGACTGTGGCTTTGTAGTAGAGCCTGAAGTCAGGCAGGTTGATTCCTCCAGTTCCATTCTTTCTCAAGATTGCTTTGGCTATTCAAGGTTTTTTGTATTTCCATACAAATTATGAAATTATTTGTTCTAGCTCTGTGAAAAATACCGCTGGTAGCTTGATAGGGATTGCATTGACTCTATAGATTGCTTTGGGTAGTATACTCATTTTCACTATATTGATTCTTCCAATCCATGAACATGGTATATTTCTCCATCTATTAGTGTCCTCTTTGATTTCTTTCACCAGTGTTTTATAGTTTTCTATATATAGGTCTTTAGTTTCTTTAGGTAGATATATTCCTAAGTATTTTATTCTTTTTGTTGCAATGGTGAATGGAATTGTTTCCTTAATTTCTCTTTCTATTTTCTCATTATTAGTGTATAGGAATGCAAGGGAGTTCTGTGTGTTGATTTTATATCCTGCAACTTTACTATATTCATTGATCAGCTCTAGTAATTTTCTGGTGGAGTCTTTAGGGTTTTCTATGTAGAAGATCATGTCATCTGCAAACAGTGAGAGTTTTACTTCTTCTTTTCCCATTTGGATTCCTTTTATTTCTTTTTCTGCTCTGATTGCTGTGGCCAAAACTTCCAGAACTATGTTGAATAGTAGCAGTGAAAGTGGGCACCCTTGTCTTGTTCCTGACTTTAGGGGAAATGCTTTCAATTTTTCACCATTGAGGATAATGTTTGCTGTGGGTTTGTCATACATAGCTTTTATTATGTTGAGGTATGTTCCTTCTATTCCTGCTTTCTGAAGAGTTTTTATCATAAATGGATGTTGAATTTTGTCAAAGGCTTTCTCTGCATCTATTGAGATAATCATATGGCTTTTATTTTTCAATTTGTTAATGTGGTGAATTACATTGATTGATTTGCGGATATTGAAGAATCTTTGCATCCCTGGGATAAAGCCCACTTGGTCATGGTGTATGATCTTTTTAATTTGTTGTTAGATTCTGATTGCTAGAATTTTGTTAAGGATTTTTGCATCTATGTTCATCAGTGATATTGGCCTGTAATTTTCTTTTTTTTATGGCATCTTTGTCCGGTTTTTGTATTAGGGTGATGGTGGCCTCATAGAATGATTTTGGAAGTTTACCTTCCTCTGCAATTTTCTGGAAGAGTTTGAGAAGGATAGGTGTTATCTCTTCTCTAAATTTTTGGTAGAATTCAGCTGTGAAGCTGTCTGAACCTGGGCATTTGTTTGCTGGAAGTGCCACTACATATTTAAAAAAAGAAAAAAAAAACTTAAATATCAAAGTTATATAGAAATGGTATTAGAAATGTTTGGGGTTTATTCCTGGCAGTTTAATTTGGATGCATTTCATGGTCATGACTTTGGAGTTGGCAAATGGCTAACTAAGAATCTTTACTTCTCAAAATCTGTGATTTGGATCTTTGGATTTTTTTCCTAAATGCAAAGTAATCGAGCAGATTTTAATAATTCAACCAAGTCAGACATATCTATTTGTTGTTGTTGTTCAATCACTAAGTCATGTCTGACTCTTTGAGATCCCATGGACTGCAGCACAGCAGGTTTCCCCATCCTTCACTATCTCGCAGTGTTTGCTCAAACTTAGGTCCATTGAGTTGGTGATACTATCTAACCATCTCAATCTCTGCCACCCTCTTCTCCTCCTACCTTCATATATCCCAGGATAAGAGTCTTTTCCAACAAGTCAGCTTTTTGCATCAGGTGGCCAAAAATTTTGAGCATCAGCTTCAGCATCAGACCTTCCAATGAATATTCAGTGTCGATTTCCTTTAGGATGGACTGGTTTGATCTTCTTGCAGTATAAGGGACTCTGAAGAGTCCCACAATTTGAGTGCCACAATTTAAGAGTATCAATACTTGGTACTCAACTTTCTGTACAGTCCAACTCTCACATCTGTATAGCTTTGACTATATGGACCTTTGTTGGCAAAGTGATATCTCTGTTTTTAACATGCTGCCTAGGTTTGCCACGGAGAAGAAAATGGCAACCCACCCCACTATTCTTGCCTGAAGAATCCCAGGGGTGGAGGAGCCTGGTGGGCTGCCATCTATGGAGTCACACAGAGTCTGACACGACTGAAGAGACTTAGCAGCAGCAGCAAGTTTGCCATAGTTTTCCTTCCAAAGAAGCTTGGAAGGAAGCTTTCCTTCCAAAGAGCAAACATCTTTTAATTTCATGGCTGCAGTCACCATCCATAGTGATTTTGGAGCCCAAGAAAATAAAATCAGTCACTGCTTCCACTTTTTCCCCATCTATTTGCCATGAAGTGATGGAACTGGATGCCACGATCTTCATTTTTTAATGTTGAGTTTTAAAACAGATTTTTCACTCTCCCCTTTCACTCTCACCAAGAGGCTATTTAGTTCCTCTTCAGTTTCTGCCATTAGAGTAGTATCATCTGCATATTTGAGGTTGTTGATATTTCTCCTGGAAATCCTGATTCTAGCTTGTGTTTCATCCAGTCCAGCATTTTGTATGATGTACACTGCATATAAGTAAAATAAACAGGATGACAATACACAGCCTTGACGTATTCCTTTCCCAATTTGGAACCAGTTTGCTGTTCCCTGTCTGGTTCTAAATGTTGCTTCTTGACCTACATACAGGTTTCTCAAGAGACAGGTTAAGTGGTCTGGTATTCCCATCTCTTTAAAGATTTTCCACAGTTTGTTGTGATCCACAGAGTCAAAGGCTTTAATGTAGTCTGTGAAGCAGAAGTAGATGTTTTTCTGGAATTCCTTTGCTTTCTCTATGATCCAAAAAATGTTGGCAATTTGACCTCTGGTTCCTCTGCCTTTTCAATATCCAGCTTATACATATGAAAGTTTTTGGTTCATGTAGTTCTGAAACCTAGTTTGAAGGATTTTGAGTGTTACTTTGCTAGCATGTGAAATGAGTGCAATTGTTTTGTAGTTTGAACATTCTTTAGCATTATCTGTACTAATGGTTAAAGCCCACATATTAAGTTCTAACCACTGTTCTAAATGCTTTGCCTTTATCACCTTTTTTAAACCTTTCAACGTCCCTCTGCAATAGATTTTATGAGTATCATTCCCATTTTATGGATGAAGACATTTTGGCTCAGCAAGGATAAGTCAGTTCCTCCAGACCACACCACTGGCAAATGACAGAGCCAGGATTTAAAAGGATTTTGGACACTAGAGTTTAGTGTATATTCTTCCTTCTTCCTCCAATGGAAAGGGAAAATCTTCTGCCTTTTCTCTGTTTATGCTCATCAGGAATAAAATGGTATTTGCAGAAATCTGTTCTGGGAAGTAGATTAAAAAGAATTTTCAGTTTCTCTCTGGTTCTATTATTTACATCTTCAGATTTGAGCATCTCACTGGGAACTGAGATCACAGTCTAGGCAGGCCTGGGAAACCTCCAGTCTCAAGACTAGAGGGCTCCCTGTGGGGTGCCAGTTGATTAGATATTTGCCTTCAGGGTCAGCAGAGCTATGGCTTCCAGAGAAGGACACGTTGGCTCTGTTCTGAGCCTTTGGCTGCCATCCAGTGCACCAGGTAGGAATCCTGCTGACTGCTCCTCTCCCAGGCTAGTAGAATCCATGGTTTTCTCTGCTCCTCTTCCTAAAGTCCAGAACTAATTTTTACCATAGGTGCTGAATAGCTCAAAAAATGTGAGACATTTCACTTTAACTTAATCTTCCCCCGACATATTCTTCCCTCACTTATTCCAAACTCTGCCCCAGATCAAGGCAACTCCCTCAGAAGTCTTTTTGCTGTTTCATACTGATCATAGGGTTCTTAATGCAAGAATGTGAAGTGGTTTGCCATTCCCTTCTCCAGCAGACCACATTTTGTCAGAACTCTCCACCACAACCTTTCCATCTTGGGTGGCCCTGCCATCACTACAATGCAAATAGATGGGGAAAAAATGGAAACAGTGTCAGACTTTATTTTTCTGGGCTTCAAAATTACTGCGGACAGTGACTGCAGCCATGAAATTAAAAGACACTTGCTCCTTGGAAGAAGAGCTATGATAAACCTAGACAACATATTGAAAACCAGAGACACCGCTTTGCTGACAAAGTTCACTATTGTCAGAGCTATGGTTTTTCCAATAGTCATGTGCAGACGTGAGAGTTGGACCATACGGAAAGCTGAGTGCTGAAGAACTGATGGTTTCCAATTATGGTGCTGGAGAAGACTCTTGAGAGTCCCTTGGAGAGCAAAGAGATCAAACCAGCCAATCCTAAATGAAATCAACCCTGTATATTCATTGGAAGGACTGATGCTGAAGCTGAAGCTCCAATACTTTGGCCACATGATGCAAAGAGCTGACTCATTGGAAAAGACCCAGATGTTGAGAAAGATTGAATGTAGGAGGAGAAGGGGATGACAGAGGATGAGATGGTTGGATGGCATCACCAACTCAATGGACATGAGTTTGAGCGAACTCCAAGAGTTGGTGGACAGGGCAGCCTGGCATGTTGCAGTCCATGCGGACTGAACAAAAATATGAAAGTCTGTGGGACAGACATGGACTGGGGTTTCTCAAGCCTTAGACACAGGCTGCCTATCTCTTGGTTTAGATTTGCCCCAACTGAAGCCTGAAGGAATATTTTTCTGGAGGAAAATCAAGAAAACGTATCTAGACTAAGTGAAGAAGGAGGGCAGCTACTGCTGGGAAGGCGAAGATTATATTGAACAGAAATGTCACTGAGAGAAAGCAAACTCTGACTCTTTCTAGGCATTGAATAAGAAATCCGAGTTTTCTGTAGAAAAGATATCTTTATTGTTTGATAGGAATATATCTGAAAAAGAGGTACACAAGGTACAAGAGAACAGAAAGAGAAACAAGGAAAAAGATGAAAGATAAAAGTGGAGGAGAGAGACAGGGAGAGAAGCTATAAATATGAATGGATATGAGATAGCCAGGTCTTACAATGCACACTGGAAGTGATTAAAAAAATGTTTATTTACTTTTGGCTGTGCTGGGTCTTATGTTGCTCTCTAGTTGTGGAGAGTGGGGGCTACTCTCTAGCTGTGGTGTCTGGTCTCTAGGGCTTCAGTAGTTGTGGCGAATGGGCTTAGCTGCCCTAGGATATGTGGAATCTTCTTGGAAAAGAGATTGAACCCATGTCTCCTGAATTGGCAGGCAGATTCTCAACCACTGGACCACAAGGGAAGTCCCAGAAACAATTGTTTTATTTCCCCCTTTTCTGCCTCTCTTGTTTTCTCCTGGGCTGCTCAGGGTCATTCACACACGTTCCATCCAAACTTACCTTACTTGGATATCTCCTGGTGTTCTTAATTGCTTCTACCTCTCACCTCACCAATACTTGGTTGTCCTGAAGATGTTAGAGTAAAGAAAAGTGTCTTGATGGGTCAGGAAACTTTAGTTCAATTTTCAAATCTGCCCTACATAGATTGTGTGACTTTGGAGCAAATCACTTCCCCTAGCCAGGACTCAGTTTTCCCCGCCAGTAAAACGAAGATATGCTATTCAGTAAGGTCTCCCATCCTTTCTTGCTGTAAGAGTTTATCATGCCATTTGAAATGAAGTGAAAATCGTTCAGTTGTGTCCAACTCTTTGCAACCCCTTATAGTCCATGGAATTCTTCAGGCCAGAATACTGGAGTGGGTAGCCTTTCCCTTCTCCAGGGGATCTTCCCAACCCAGGGATCAAACCCAGGTCTCCTGCATTGCAGGCAGATTCTTTACCAGCTAAGTTAAGCCATAAGGGAAGCCAAGAATACTGGAGTGGGTAGCCTATCCCTTCTCCAGTGGATCTTCCCAACCCAGGAATTGAACCAGGGTCTCCTGCATTGCAGGCGGATTCTTTAACAACTGAGCTCTCAGGAGAATATGGCCATATAATTCCTAGAGGTCTCTTCTCCTTGGGGATCAGGTGAACATTTTCCTTGAGCATCAGTATCACCTGAAAATTTAAGAATAAAAATTTCCAGTCCTCTAGCTCAATCTGTTTCTTCAGAATCATCAGGGCAAGGTCCTGGGAAGAGGGGAAAGATATCAAGAGTCCCAAATGATTTTTTTATCTTGGGGGAAGTTTGGAAAACAAGATACTATGGTAATTTTATTTCTTGACTGATATGGTTTAATGTTCTATCTGCCCTAGTTAAAATATTTACATTTCAAAGGGGTCTCAACTGCCTAGCTTGAGCAAACTTTAGGAGATAGTGAAGGACAGGGAAGCCTGGTGTGCTGCAGGTCATAGGGCTGCAGAGAGTCAGATACGACTTACGACTGAACGACAAGATCAACAACTGCCTAAACCTGAAGTTTATTAGTGTTTGAGAACAACATACGGTGAGGAAGAAGCACTTTTTGAGAGTGTACCTGTGCGTAGAAGCAGCTAAATGTCACATACATACTCCCTCAAATATGTGGACTTAGGAAAGTTATTTAACTTCTCTGTGCCTCAGTTTCATTGTCTGTAATATGGGATAATATGGGGTAAAAATCTATGTCACTGGCTGTTGGGAAGGTTGTAAGTTTAGCATGGGACCTGGCATGTAAATAGCACTCAACACTTTTTCCAATGGACCTTAGGAGAAATATATTATTATCTCCATTTTACAAATCTGGAAAGTAGATTCATGTGGGTCATGTTTGTTGCTGAAATGGATTTTATAGGTAATTTGTAGGTGATGCAAGTGACATTTGAACCCAGGTCTGCTGCTGCTGTTGCTAAGTCGCTTCAGTCATGTCTGACTCTGTGCAACCCCATAGATGGCAGCCCACCAGACTCCCCCATCCCTGGGATTCCCCAGGCAAGAACACTGGAGTGGGTTGCCATTTCCTTCTCCAATGCATGAAAGTGAAAAGTGAAAGTGAAAACACTCAGCCGTGTCCCACTCTTAGCGACCCCATGGACCGCAGCCTACCAGGCTCCTCCGTCCATGGGATTTTCCAGGCAAGAGTACTGGAGTGGGGTGTCATTGCCTTCTTCCGAACCCAGGTCTACACTGACCCTAAAACTTTCATTCCTTGTCTATACCATCTGATCACCTACTATAGTTGAGTGGCAAGCCAATCCTGACTTAGTCAGATAACTGGCCAGTACAGAAATCTGTTTTGTAAAGTGGTTGTTGAACAT
Organism: Oryx dammah; assembly: GCF_014754425.2. Lineage (NCBI taxonomy): Eukaryota > Metazoa > Chordata > Mammalia > Artiodactyla > Bovidae > Oryx > Oryx dammah. The sequence goes on along the minus strand of NW_024070186.1, from coordinate 169,551,639 downwards.
AATGGGATGATCCATTCATGGTGGTAGAACAGCCTCTGGGCAGCACATTCTTTAGGCTCTCAGATGATGATGGTTCTTCTTTTGTTGTCAAGGTTTTGCTTAAGAGAGTTGTACAGACCTCCTTTTCTCTTGGAGGATTTGTAATTCACCATATTCCCTTCCTGGTTGCCCCAACTCCTGCTGCATCGGGTTTGATATACATTTCTAGTTTGATCTCTTATTCATGACAGGCAGTTTTCACAAACAAATAGAGGGGAGTTTTCCATACCAGAGGCAAATGGTTGATGTAATTCCTGGGCTTGAAACAGGAGTGATAGTTTGGCTCCTCTGTCCATATCTGTGTCTAAATGCAGTATTTCTATACTGTGTGGATATTTTACACATTCCAGTGTTTCCCATCAATGCCAGTGAGTCTGTGTACCTGCCAGGCTTAGCTATGACAACTCACCTGTATAGAGTCCTATAAATTGAGTGTTTATGCCCTTCCCAAATTCTTATATTAAAGTCTTAGCCCCCAATATGATGGCATTTGGAGATAGGGCCTCTTAGGAAGTAAAGCTAAATGAAGTCATAAAGATGAAGCCCTGACCCTTGACAAAGATTAGTGTCCTTAGAAGAAGGAAAGAGAAAACACATTGCCCAAGAAATGTGTATTTCCAAGTAGAAATTGGTCATTCCATATCATGTGAAGAAGAGAGTGGAATTGCCTTGCATTCCATACTCTAGAACCCAGGACTCTAGAACTATTACTTTTTAAGCTGGAGAATAAAAAAGGCTTTAGTAAGAGGTGCATTTGGTAAAAGCATCAGGGTACAGTATAGGTCTCAAACTGGAAACTATGGCTGAGCTAGCCCACAGAAGTGTGCTTTATTTGGCCTGCGTATTGTTTTATTTTGGTTGTTGTTTTATTTTAATTGATTCAAAACAAAACAAACTCTAAACACTTTTTGACCATGAACAGTTCACTTCTCTAAGTCTTAGTTTCTTATATGTCAAAATGCTTGCAAGTTCATAGTGAGCATTACATGAAATCACGTATACAAAGCACAGTGCACAAAGCAGAGCCCATTTCACGTGTTCAGGAAATGGCAGCTTCTGTTGATGAACGTAATGAGTGGGCTAACAAATACGAGTTTTCCACCATGAAGAGTGTCCAAGCCTTTCACCTGGGTGATTTACAGGGAATCCCTTTCCAATTTGATCAGTTGAGAAGTGTTGATGGCTTATCCCATCACCTCATGGTGAAGTGCCAGCCCAGTATGCCCACCCACCAGCTGCCATAAAACCCTGATATTTTCCAAATGTCAGTTGGAGAAGCTACTCCTTCTTTTAGTGACAGCCCAGAACTATGATGACTCGCACTGGGAAATGTGGGCTTGCCCACCACTCATTGACCTTGGTCCATCCTTGGCTTTCAAGGCTTGCCTTCCTTTGGATTTGAGACAGTATTTCAAAGAATGGCAGATACCTCAGGGCAGAAATTCTTTGAGAGTGGAAAGATAACCATAAGTGGGCCATCAAAAGGAATGCACAGCTTGGCAAACTCCTCCCAGTGGGAATATGCATCTATATGGTAATCACCTCTTGATTCCTTGAACTACTATACTCCAATGAAAAGTCCTTGAAGTTGGAGTCCATGAGTGACCCATCTTTGTATCCCTAATTCTAACACAGGACCTGGCTCAGGGGTGGCACTCACTAAGGGCTAGTTGGATGTGTCTCTGAATAACTGTTATTTTTTTTTCTTTTTAAAAATCTTTTTATGGAAAATTTTGAGCAAACAAAAATAGAGCCACTATATAATGATCCTTCAGGGACTAACCACTCAGCTTCAACTATTATTAACATTTGCCACTCTTCATTCAGCTACTCTTCCTGGTTTGCTTGTTTTTTTTTTTTTTTTCTGTAATAGTTTAAAGCAAATAAAATATTATAGCACTTCAACTATAAATAATATAGTATGCATTAATAACTGATAAAAAATCTTTTAAAAATGGAACTATAATGTTATTAATCATACCTGACAAGTTCAATGGTAATTTCATATATATCCTCTACTACTTGGTTTATATTCAAAATTCTACATTTGTCTTAAAATCTCTTTTTGGAGGGGGGGCATGTTTTGAATGTTTGTTCAGCTTCATTTTGAAATATTTTGTTTATTTACTCTCAGAGTTGGCTTATGACTTTGGTATATGTTTGCTTTGTTTTGTACAGTCTTATTTGGGATATTTAAGGACCTCCCAGTCGAAGAGCTCATCACAGTTTGTACAGGACACATGTTAGAGAATGAAATCTTGTGTGCTTCTGTTAATAAAAACAAAGTCTACTTAGAAATTTCTGATACAAACACACATGCACGTGCACGCACACACAACAGACTATGCTTGAAATAGAAACAAAGAAAATATTGGCTTTCTTCAGATTAAAATAGGAAGGCCTAGGATACACTTTTCAAATAAGCCATTTATTTTGGTTAAGATGTTTCAACTTTTTACAAAGTGTATTTTATTTTTTTTAATTAGAGGATAATATTTTTTGCCATGAATCAATGCATTGCCATTGGGTACACATGCGTCCTCTTCCTCCCTGTTCTTCCCTGTTCTTTCCCCATCCTACACCTCTAGGTTGTCACAGAGCACTGACTTTCCTGCATCATGCATTGAATTCCCACGGGCTACGTGTTTTACGTATGGTAATGTATGTGTTTCAAGGCGATTCCCTCATATCATCCCACCCTCTCCTTCACCTACTGTGTCCAAAACGTCTGTGTCTCCTTTGCTGCCCTGCAAGTAGGATCATCAGTACTTTCTTGATTCCATGTATATGCACTAATATGCGCTATTTGTCTCTCTCTTTCTGACTACTTCACTCTGTATAATAGGCTCTAGGTTCCTCATCAGAACTGACTCAAATGTGTTCCTTTTCATAGCTGGATAATATTCCATTGTGTATATGTAACCACAATTTCCTTATGCATTCATCTGTCATTGGACTGCTAGTTTGTTTCCATGTTTTAGCTCTTGTAAATAGTGCTGCAGTGAACATAGCGTATATGTGACTTTTTCAGTTCTGATTTCCTCAGGGTATATGCCCAGTAGTGGGATTGCTGGGTTGTATGATAGCTTTTTCCTAGTTTTTTTTTTTTAAAGAAATCTCCACACTGTTCTCCATAGTGGCTATATCAGTTTGCATTCCCACACAGTGCCAGAGGGTTCCCTTTTCTCTACACATTCTCCAGCATTTATTGCTTGTAGACTTTTTGATGATGGCCAGTGTGAGATGATACCTCATGTAGTTTTTATTTCATTTCTCTAATAATGAGAAATATTGAACATCTTTTCATGTGTTTATTAGCTATCTGCATGTCTTCTTTGGACAAATGTCTGTTGAGGTCTTCTGCCTACTTTTTGATTGGGTTGCTTTTCTAATATTGAGCTGCAGGAGCTACTTGTATATTTTGGAGATTAATTCTTCGTCAGTTGTTTCATTTGCTGTATATTTCTCCCATTCTGAGAGTCGTCTTGTCAC
>NW_024070186.1:169483216-169548098 GCF_014754425.2 Oryx dammah | reverse complement strand
CACCACTTGTTGAAGAGACTATCTTTTCTTCATTGTATATTTTTGCCTCCTTTGTCAAAGATAAGGTGCCTTCAACTGTTTTTTATACACTTGAAGTGATTTTCACATTGAGATAACTCAGAGCACTTTAAGAAATGAATTGACTATTACTGGCTATGACCTTCTATACAAAATTTTAGATTTTGGATCATATTTATGGAGGTGCTTATAACTGAAATTATTTATGAAAATAATTTCTTATATCTTAGCTGCTACTTCTTGGCTTATGTTTGAAATTCTTAAAATATATTTTTATAGTTATATTTTTTTGTGATTGGGATCCAAACAACTCTTGCCTTTTAGCTATAACAGTTTATATAAGAATACAACTGTGATAATTAATCTCCCCACCTTTTTTTTTTTGTTCATGCTGCTTATTTGTGGAAAAAAAAAAAAATGAGTCACTGCCTGATAGAACTTTCTACATCTGAGATTTGGCTGATTCTAATCTTGTGACTTTTTAACAACTTCCTTCCTTTCCTTTATTTCTTGTAATCTGGTAGTTAGGGTTAGAAGCTTTATGATTTTCATGCTTGTTTTCTTCTGGAAAAAAACCATCTTGGATACCTCTGTTTGCTTCCTATGGCATCACATCTGGAGGCATTGGTTGTCCCACTTTTAGTGATTGAAAAATAGCAATCTCAATATTATATAATTTCTGCTGAATTTATTAACAGGAATTCTCTTATAAGAAACAATCTTTTTTTGTTTTCTTCTTCTTTTTTTTTTTTAATCTTTATTTGTTGGCTTCCATTATAACTGACTTGTTTCTAGACATGAACATGGATCTCTATATGATATAAACTTAGAATTATATGTGAAGGATCAGTTCTAGTTACTAATGGGAATTGCTAACTTTGTATTAGTAAGGATGCTGACGACACCTCTGCAATGAGAGGTCCAAAAATGGAGCATCTTATATAATACACACATTTATTTTATTTTACGTGCTCATTCAGGGCTGTTATAGACGGTAAAAGAGATTGAGCATCCAGGGTTCTTTTATCTTTTTGTCTTGAGCTTCCTCCATGTGTGATACACAGATCATGGTTTAAGGATAGCACTGACTCAGACTTGCAGGAAAGCCAGTTTGAAAAGATAAAGAGAGGAAGAGTAGTGCACCTCTTTCTTGTATTTTCGTGACCCCAAAGTTGCTCATATCTCTTTTCTGCCTATGCCATTGCAAAGATCTGAGTCACATAGCTACACCCAGATGCCTGGGAGACTGTGCAATATGGCTAGATGTGCAGCCATGCACTCACATAGGACTTACATGTATAAGAGGAAAATGGACATAGAGGAGAAGGCAACTGGCAACCTCTGCCACCATCGTAAAGATCCCACTTTTTAGGAAAAAAATGGTGCTTAGAAGCATTAGATTCTTTTGTTGATGAGTAGCTTTCTAAAAGAAAAGGGGTATTTATTTGCTCTTGTTCATGTTTAGAAAGAAAAAAAAAAACAAGACAGAAAGGTTTTGTGAATATTTCATCATTTTTTAAAAGTTTTCTAATTACGTCTAAAATGAGTAGATAATTCTAAAAGCTACAAATGTGTTGATACTATAAAAAGAACAGAAGGAAGAATTGAGGGGAATCTACTCATAATTTCATATGGATTTGCAGTTGGGAACACATTCCTACCCATTGCTCAAAACCCAATAAAAAAAAAGTGCTCAAATGGTAAAACAAACAAAAAAAACAAAAAACAATCAGTGAGGTAGATGAAGCTAGAGTCTTCCATACACAGTGAAGTAAGTCAGAAGAAGAAAAACAAATATTATATATTAATGCATATATATAGACTGATGAACCTATTTGTAGGGCACAAATAGAGACACAGACATACATAACAGACTTGTGAACACAGGGCAGGAAGGAGAAGGCAGGACAAATTGAGAGAGTAGTGTTGACATACATACACTACCATGTGTAAAGTAGATAACCAGTGGGAAGGTGCTGTGTAACACAGGGAGCTCAGCTTGGTGGTCTGTGATAACCAGAGGGATGGGATGGGAGGTGGGAGGAAAGCTGAAGAGGGAGGGGATATATGTATATATATAACTGGTTCACATCATTGTACAGCAGAAACTAATGCAACATTGTAAAGCAGTTATCCTCCAATTAAAAAAAAATCTGGTGACTCTGAAATACAGTTGACCCTTGAACAACCTGCGTTTGAACTGCAAGGGTCTACTGATACCTAGATATTTTCCAATAGTAAATACTACAGAGCTACATAGTCAGATCCATGGCTGATTGAGTCCACAGATAACAGAGAAACTGCAGATATGAAGGGCCAATTATAAATTATATACAGATTAACCCCTCCCCATGTTGTTCAAGGGTCAACATAAATATAGTCTATTTATAAAAGCAGGCTAGGTGCTTGATTTCTGTAATTTTGATTATCAGTTCTTCACATCAGGTGGCCAAAGTATTGGAGGAGCTTCAGCATCAGTCTTTCCATTTCAGGACTGATTTCCTTTAGGATTGACTGGTTTGACCTCCTCACAGTCCAAGGGACTCTCAAGAGTCTTCTCCAACACCACAGTTCAAAAGCATCAATGTTTTGTGCTCAGCTTTCTTTACAGTTCAACTCTCACATCCATACATGACTACTGGAAAAACCATAGCTTTGATTAGGTGGACCTTTGTTGGCAAAATAATGTCTCTACTTTCTAATATTCTGTCTAGTTTGGTTATAATTTTTCTTCCAAGGAGCAAGAGTCTTTTAATTGCATGGCTGCAGTCACCATCTGTAGTGATTCTGGAATCCAAAAAAATAAAGTCTGTCATTGTTTCCATTGTTTCCCCATCTATTTGCCATGAAGTGATGGGACCAGATCCCATGATCTTCGTTTTCTGAATGTTGAGTTTTAAGCCAGCTTTTTCACTCTCCTCTTTCACTTTCATCAAGAGGGTCTTTAGTTCCTCTGCTTTCTGACATAAGGGTGGTGTCATCTGCATATCTGAAGTTATTTATATTTCTCCCAGCAATCTTGTTTCCAGCTTGTGCTTCATCTATCCCGGCCTTTCTCATGATGTAATCTGCATATAAGTTAAATAAACAGGATGATAGTATACAGACTTGACGTTCTCCTTTCCCAATTTGGAACCAATCTGTTGTTTCCTGTCTGGTTCTAACTGTTGCTTCTTGACCTGCATACAGATTTCTCAGGAGGCAGGTCAGGTGGACTGGTATTCCCATCTCTTGAAGAATTTTCCACAGCTTGTTGTGATCCACAGTCAAAGGCTTTAGTGTAGTCAATGAAGCAGAACTAGATGTTTTTTCTGGAATTCTTTTGCTTTTTCTATGATCCAGTGGATGATGGCAATTTGATCTCTGGTTCCTCTGCCTTTTCTAAATCCAGCTTGACCATCTGGAAGTTCTGGGTTCACATACTGTTGAAGCCTAGTTTGAAGAATGTTGGGCATTACTTTGCTAGTGTGTGAGATAAGTGTAGTTGTGAGATAGTTTGAACATTCTTTGGCATTGCCTTTGTTTGAGATTGGAATGAAAACTGACTTTTCCAGTCCTGTGGCCACTGCTGAGTTTTCCAAATTTGCTGGCATGTTGAGTGCCACACTTTCACAGCATCATCTTTCAGGATTTGAAATAGCTCTGCTGGAATTCCATCACCTCCACTAACTTTGTTTGTAGTGATGCTTCCTAAGGTCCACTTGACTTCGCATTCCAGGACATCCAGCTCTAGGTGAGTGATCATGCCATCAAGGTTATCTGGGTCATTAAGGTCTTTTTTGTATAGTTCTGTGTATTCTTGCCACCTCGTCTTAATATACATGTATATATGGCAACCCACTCCAGTACTCTTGCCTGGAGAATCCCATGGAGGAAGGAGCCTGGTAGGCTACAGTCCATGGGGTCGCAAAGAGTCGGACACGACTGAGCAACTTCACAATGACGACGATATATATATATATATATATATATATATATATATATATATATATATGTAATTTCAAAATAAGAATAACTGATACTAACACTGCTAGAAATAGTTTAAGCTCTTTTGCATTTTGGATATCTGTCCCTTGGAATGTAAATTCACTATATTCTGTGCCTGTCAATTAAAATAATTCTTGGGTGATTATGCCAAAAACTTGATATACAGTTATGTTATTTGCTTCAATTTGTGTTCTGCAGGAAATTATCCAATACCAGTGTGGTCTCCTCTAATTCAATTCAGTTCTGAAATTAACTGCCCAGAGTTAACGTCCAATCTCATACGGTAAAGGGTAAGGTTCCCCAAGAAGACTCCCCCTTACTTCAGACACCAGCCTCAAGTAGGGACCCAAGGCCACCTTCACTAATGCACAGCTACAATTTTGGGGCTTCTCACAACTAACTTCCTTCTGTAATTTATAGAACTACTCACAGAACTCAGGGAAGTACTATACTTAGGATTACCATTTTCACATAAAGGATACAAATGAAGAGCCAGATAAGGTACATAGGGTGGCAAGGTTTCAGAATTATGCAGTCAGAGTGTCTCCCCTTCTCTAGGCCTTTGATATGTTCATCAGCCAGGAAACTCCCTCAATCCCTGATGTTCAGTTTTTTTGTTTTGTTTTGTTTTTTTAACCAAGGTCTATTAATTACATAGGAATGATTGATTAAGTCATTAACTATGTGATTGAACTCATATTCCAGAACTCTTCCCCTCCCCAAATGTTGGGCTGGTGAAAGTTCCAACCCTCTCATCATTTGGTTGGTTTTTCTAGGGATCAGCCCTCATCCCAAAGCTGTCTAGGAGCTCTGACATTCGTCACCTCATCAGTATACAATGGCATGCCCATCACTCATGAAATTTCAAGGATTTTTGAAGCTCTGTGCCAGGAAGCAGGGACAAAGATCAGAGATTCATGTTGATGTATGGCAAAACCAATACAATATTATAAAGTAATTAACCTCCAATTAAAATAAATGAATTTATTTAAAAAATTACATTACATAGATTATTCTCAATTTAATGCTATTTATTTAAAAAAATATATTTTTGGGCTGCACCAGGTCTAGTTGCACCAAGCAAAATCTTTGTTGAGGCGTGTGGACTGAATAGCTGTGGTGTGCAGGCTTAGGTGCCCCAGGGTTTGTGGAATATGAGCTCTCCAACCAAGGATCAAACCTGTGTGCATCTCCTGCATTGGAAGGCAGATTCTTAACCACTGGACCACCAGGGAAGCCCCTTAATGTTTTTTTAATGGTGAATATTGCTACTATGACATTGCCCAAACAAAGGTACCTAGCAGAACATTTTGTACATTGAAGGTGCTCCACTAATTATTTGTGCTCAGATGATTCTCAGTCTCCTTGGGTTTATGAATAAAATGGTGCCTATGTTCTTTGTATGTGGGTTTCATACACACGGGTCTTTTCTCCCATCTTGGTTCTTTCCGAGACTAGGACAATTCCATTTCTGCTCATATATAAAATATCAGTATTGCTGTGGCTGGGTTTGATCAATGAATATTGAACCAAACTGAAAATTTTAAAAAAAAATGCTGAGGATATAAAGGTAGAAGGTGTTAGGAAAATGCTCTTAACTCTTCCATCTATTAGTAATTTTAATATATAGTTTCCCAGAAAAAGAATCTACCTTTATTTCTTTGCCTTTATATCTGCTATTTTGTTTCTGTCAGTGATTCTCAAGGTTTGTGGCAGCTGTCAGACTCCTAGGGGAGCTTTCAAAAATATTACCCTAGGCCTGGGCAAGACCCCTTTCTCCACATACCTGGAGTCAAGTTTAATCAATTCTAATTCAGTTGATCAGGACTGTGTTTGGAGGATTGGTATTTTTAAAAAATATACCCAAGCATTAGTATGAACTCATATTTAGATTAATATAGATGCAGATGGTTACATATAGAAGTATTTATAGAAAAAATGTGTATACACACACACACACACACACACACATACAGTTAGATTAGATACATGAAATTTCTTTTCTGTTAGTTGAGAGGCCCTAGAAGAAACACCCAATAGCAACAAGCAGTCCTAGAGCTCATATCTTAATTTCTCATATATTCTCCAATAAACTCTAAGCTCCAATAATATGTATCAGTAGTCCTTGAAGAAATAACTGATTCTAAGACTGGGCAAAAAATATATAAAATAAACCTAGAGCACAAGTGCTAGAGAGTTAAGGAAGTGCTAAAAACAAAAACCAACCACAAACAAAAAAAAGCCCCACAATGATGGGGATATGTCAAAGATGCAGAAGTCAATTGAAAGAATTCCCAATGGCTAAAGCTGGAACAATCTGAGCAACAAAATAATAAAGTAGTATTGGATGACAACTCAAAGTGAAAAATAGCCACCAATCCACACTGATATAAGTAAATAGTCAAATAAATGGGGGAAAGAGACCAATCTTCCAGGCAGAAAAATTCCAAATAATTTAGGTAGATATTCCTTTTTCAAGGAGGAAGAGCCTCAGACCCCACTCTATAACTGTGGGCTTCATATAATGACTTCCTTCCAAAGAGTCCAGTATGGAAAGTGGGGAATAAGAGTGGCTGGATAGAGGAGAAATCTGAAAAACACTACTCAGAGAGGGGATCAAGGTCAGCATCAACAGTGATAAGTCATCTTGAAAGCATGTACCCTTTGGTACTATGGCATTTTACCTCTGTGTTCTTCCTCTGATGAACCCGTAACCCCAGTCTAATCAGAAGAGAAATATCAGACAAGTCTCAGTGGAGAGATATCCTACATTCATACTTGGATAGCACTCCTCAAACTGTCAAGGTCTTCAAAAACAAGGTGAGTCTGAGAAACTGTCACAGCCCAGATTGCTTAAGGAGAACATGATGTCTAAATGTCACATGGTCCCCTGGATAAAATTCTGCAACAAAGAAAGGACATTAGGTAAAAACTAAAGATGTAAGAAGAAATTATGGGCTCTAGTTAATGATCGTGTACTAATACTGGTTCACTTACTGTAAAAAAATGTGTCAGATTAATGTACCATGCTAATAATAGGAAGACCTGGATGTGGGATATTTGGGGACTCATTGTGCTATCTTCACAATTTTTCTGTATATCCAAAAGTTTGCTAAAGTGAAAAGGCTTATTGATGTATGGCAAAACCAATACAATATTGTAAAGTAACCTCCAATTAAAATAAATAAATTTATATTTAATAAATAAATAAAGCACAGCAAAAAAAAACAAAAAAGGAAAAAAGAAACCCTACCCAGGTATTTTCTTCCTTCCTCTCCTTTGCAACATCCCAGACTAAATGAAAAGAAGAAAATGATCCATTCTACCACAGTTACAATGCCCATTCAGTATGCTGCTCAAGTATAAATTGGATTATCTAACTGTTAAAACTGAAGTGTGACTTTCTAATGGGCTTAACATTTTCTGGTGGTATTTACATTTTAAAAGAGGCGCTTATTTACTCAAATCTCAAAATATAATACCCAGGAGATATTTCTGAGCTGAGTCTTTTTGGTGCTCTGTATCTGTGACTTCCATAAGCAGTCTTCACAAAGAATAACAGCACAAAAATAGATTCATAAACTTTCCAACAGACTTCTGAAGTCTTCAGAGACAAAGCTGATAGCTTTGGACACAAACAGGAAATAAAATTTCAAAACGCCAAACCAGGAGAAACAAAGCGTGATACAATGGGAATATCTCGGCCATGGATATCAAATGGACCTGGGTTCTAATTATGATGCCAGGAACTTTCCTGGCAGGCGAGTGGTTAAGACTGTGTTTCCAGTGCAGTGGGCTCAGGTGCAATCCCTGATAAGGAAATTAAGATCCCAGATGCTCTACAGCAAGGCCAAAAAAAATAAAAAATTATGATGCCAGCACTGATAACTTGATGACGTTGGCCATGCTACTTGATTTTTTTGAGTCCAAGTTTCCATACTTGAAATAGAGATAGTTAAATATTTATCGTGGTGCCTACATGACACAATCGTGGTGCCTACGTGACACAGTGGGGCTTCCCTGGTGGCTCAGTGGTGAAGAATCCGCCTGCCAATGCAGTAGGCTTGGCAATTCCTGGGTTGGGAAGATCCTCTGGAGAAGAAAATGGCTACCCACCCCAGTATTCTTGCCTGGGAAATTCCACGGACAGAGGAACCTGGTGGGCTACAGCTCATGGGGTGGCAAAAGAGTTGGACGTGACTACTAACACAACAAGTGACACGATACAAATAAAAAGCTGAGCATGTTCCCTAGCACATAACAGATTTTTTTTAAAGATGATTGTTAATGTTTGCTATCTTTATCTTCATCACTGTGATCACCATCAATGGCTCCTGCACTGCAAAGCTGAATTGTCTGGGGAAAATTGCTTACCATCCCCCAGCTTCTGTTGCTTGTGTAAAATGTCTATAAAAACTTCATATTCCTTATGGAAAGGCTATGAAGATTAAATGAAGTACTGTGATGAACACTGGGGTACACGTGTTTCTTTCAATTCTGGTTTCCTTAGTGTGTATGCCCAGCAGTGGGATTCCTGGGTCATAAGGCAGTTCAATTTCCAGTTTTTTAAGGAATCTCCACACTGTTCTCCATAGTGGCTGTACATTGTTTATAACAGCTAGGACATGGAAGCAACCTAGATGTCCATCAACAGATGAATGGATAAGAAAGCTGTGGTACATATACACAATGGAGTATTACTCAGCCATTAAAAAGAATGCATTTGAATCAGTTCTAATGAGGTGGATGAAACTGGAGCCGATTATACAGAGTGAAGTAAGCCAGAAAGAAAAACACCAATACAGTATACTAATACATATATATGGAATTTAGAAAGATGGTAATAATAACCCTGTATACGAGACAGCAAAAGAGACACAGATGTATAGAACAGTCTTTTGGACTCTGTGGGAGAGGGCGAGGGTGAAGTACACCTGGCTGCATGAAACTTTACAATATTCTCTATCTGATCTGTAATGCAAGTACTTACTGTTAAATGTGTTACTCTATTACACAATGTTGTGGTTGTTAGAGAAAAATCTAATAAAACAGATATCCTTAAAAAAAATTTTTGTCTCAAAAAAAAAAGATTAAATGAAGTAATGGTTTTGTGTTTTTTCTTGTGGTCTGACACAGTTGTTTGTGTCTGCCTGATTATCTATCCATCAGTCTTCATATCTATTCATCTATCTTTAATATTTAAATAGAGTTAACAAAATTTTCTGTGCAAGAACAAGTATTTATTTTTAACAGTGGAAAGGAATGAGTTATAAAAAAGCTCAAAGGCCTTTGATATTCATATGTTCCAGATAAAATTCTCAGAAAATGCATACACATGAAGAGAGACTTAATCTGCAATAATTAATGAAAAACTATTGGTTTTGAATAATATTGGAACTGTAGGTTTATTACAGGAGCCTGCCTTTACTTAAAGGTTACTCCTAATTAATATTTTTTGAATTAAAAAAATGTTGGTGCTTTCTTGCTAGGGGCACTGAGGCCAGCTGAGAAATTATTAATAATTCTGGATGCTTTGAAGCCTGAAGCCATGAATACTTCTCTTATTTTTCAATGCATTTGCCTGTATTGCAGGATCCTTGCAAGCTGCTTGTCAATAAATATTCAAAAACTTCATGGACACACTGTGATAAGCAACACAGTGGTTAAATAATCTTTGTTATTCCTATCATCCTGGTTTTCACTGACATCTGCCCAAGACCACACACTGATTCCTCCCTCAAGCAACACAGGCTCACTTTTCTCTCAGATTCCAGCCAAACACAGGCAGACATAGTGGTCACATTGCTGGAAAGTGAAAGTAAAATTTGCTCAGTCGTGTCTGACTCTCTGCAACCCCATGAACTATACAGTCCATGGAATTCTCCAAGCCAGAATACTAGAGTGGGTAACCTTTTTCTTCCCAAGGGGATCTTCCCAACCCAGGGATTGAACCCAGGTCTCCTGGATTGCAGGCAGATTCTTTACCAGCTGAGCCACAAGGGAAGCCCAAGAATACTGGAGTAGATAGCCTATTCCTTTTCCAGGGGATCTTCTCGACCCAGGAATCGAACCGGGGTCTCCTGCAATGCAGGTGGATTCCTTCCCAACTGAGCTATGAAGGAAGCCTTGCTTGGTTGAGCCCAACATTGCTTGGTTGAAACTCTGAGACCTTTTGGATCAACTGGGAATCTAGCATGAAGGGAAAGGAAAGAACTAAAAAGGGGCCCAGGACTGACTCCTGAGTTTCTCTGCCCTTTAGAGTTAAGAAGAAGAAGTGACAGATGGATGTAAAGCCATGATCTGGGAGAGAGGAGAAGAACCCAATATTCGAGAAGCAAACAGAGCCCAGCTGCCCACACAGGACTTGACAAGTATTGTTGAGAGACTGAGAGAAATAAAGTCAAAGGGCTCTGTGTTTGACAGATGGAAGTCATTGGTAATATTGGTAAGCAAAGTTCCCATGGAGGGAGAAGGGTGGGGGAGCTAAAGTGGAGAAGCAAATGGGAAGTGAGAGTGCAGGGGAGACCTGTGCCTTTCTTTGTGTTTGAAAATTTTTATAATTAAATAAAAGAAAACACTTCTAAAGCCAGTATCAAAACCTATATTTGGATAGGTACACACACACACACACACACACACACACACACACACACCGGCCCTCACATTTCACATCATGGACGACATAGGGTATGAACTCAGGTCCACTGAATCTCAATGCCATCCTACCTTCCCACCACACCATGTCACAGCTCTGTGAGCTACCTCGCTTACAGCTTTTGCTTTTCTGAAGCCTTAATAATTAGATTCCTCTGCTACTCTCTTTCTGACACTATTTTGAGGTCAACACGATCCATCTAACTTTCTTTCTAGGAACAACTGATTCTCAAGAATTTATTGCATGGTGGAGTAAGGTCTTTTTTTCTTCAATGCCCCTTAACTAACCATATGGTAAGAGTTCTTCCTATGGTCTATAGCAATGGTCCCCAACCTTTTTGACCCCAGGAACCTGTTTCCTGGAAGACAGTTTCCCCACAGACCAGCATGGGGAAGGGGGTGGTTTTGAGATGATTCAAGCACATTACATTTATTGTGCTCTTTATTTCTGATCTAATGCTGCCGCTGACCTGGCAGGAGGTACCAATCCACAGTCCAGAGCTTGGAGATCCCTGGTCTACAGGGTTGTTCACGTGACCATTTGGCTCCTGGCCCCTTTTCTCACCACTTGCCCCCTGTAACAGTCCCCCAGCCATATTGGCTTCACTGCAGATACTCCATCATACAAATATCCCCACCTTGGGGCCTTTCCACCTGCTCTTTCCCCTTGCCTTGGACACTGACCAATAATTACATGATTCACTCCCTAACTTCATCTGGAACTCTGCCCAAATGTCACCTCCTCAAATGTTACCTTTCTTAACATGCCTATCTGAAAGAGCAACACTTGTCCCTTTCTACTCCTTAATCTTTGACTATCATATTTTCATAGTACTGATCTCATTCTGATTATATTGTTCATTTGGTA
Organism: Oryx dammah; assembly: GCF_014754425.2. NCBI lineage: Eukaryota > Metazoa > Chordata > Mammalia > Artiodactyla > Bovidae > Oryx > Oryx dammah. Next base: position 169,536,571 of record NW_024070186.1, on the reverse strand, counting down.
TTTGCTTCTTAAGTTTTTCGTTACCACTCTTCCCACACCCAAAAGCAAGCTTCATGTGATTAGCCAGTATGGTGGACAGGTTCTTGGTACAAAGCAGTTATTCAATAAATAGTTGTTGAGTGAGTGAAAGAACATGGCTGGGACTTCCCTGGTGGTCCAGGGGTTAAGAATCCACCTTGCAGTACAGGGATGCAGGTTTGATCCCTGGTTGAGAACTAAGATCCCACATGCTGAGGAGCAACCAAACCCCCATGCCACAACTACTGAGACCACACCTCACAACTACAACTAGAGCCCATGCATGCAAGGAAAGATCCCATATGATGCAATGAAGATCCTGTGTGCTGCAACTAATACTCAATGCAGCCAAAAAAAAAAGAGAGAGAGAGAGAGAGGAGAGAGAGAATATGGCTGATATTTTCTGACTTTATGACGATTTTTTAATTCTTTTCTTATTTTTAAAAATTATCTTTATTCGTAATCATGAAGGAAAGAACCATAGAGTTAATTCAGGTGTCTTAGAGTTGTGGGAGACCCGATAAAGCATCTAAATCAGTATTTTTCACCAATTTCTATGTTATTAGGTGAATCTGTGAAAAAAAATAAGACTTTTGAAATAAAGCACTTTTGGAGTATAATGCACATTGATACAGAGTAATAGAGAAGTTCTATCATAAAGAAAATTTAACTGGTTTGGTGGTGATTTAGTCACTAAGTCATGTCTGACTCTTGGGATCCCATGGATGGTAGCCTGCCAGGCTCCTCTGTCCATCGGATTCTCCTGGCAAGAACACTGGAGTGGGTTGCCATTTTCTTCTCCAGGGGATCTTCCTGACCCAGGAATCAAATCTGGGTCTCCTGCATTGCAGTTAAGATTTTTTACCAGCTGAGCTATGAGGGAAACCCCAGCACTAACTGAGCAATTCACCTAAAAGATTTTTAATTAATTATTTTTGTCTGTGATGGGTCTTTGTTGCTACCTGCGGGCTTTCTCTAGATGCAGTGAGTGAGACCTGCTCTCAATGGTGGTGTCCAGGCATCTTACTGTGGTGGCTTCTCTCGTTGTAGAGCACAGATTCCAGGCACAGAGGCTCAGTAGTTGCATCACACGGGCCCAGCAGTTGCAGCTCATGGGCTCTAGGGCGTGGGCTCAGTAGTTGTGGTGCTGGAGCTTAGTTGCTCTGCAGCATGTGGAATCTTCCTGGACCAGGAATTAAACCCATTTCCCCTGGGTTCCCTGAATGCCTAGAGTCTGTGCATTGGTAGGGCTCCTCTGATAGCTCAGTTGGTAAAGAATCCCCCTGCAATGCAGGAGACCCCAGTTTGATTCCTGGGTTGAGAAGATCCGCTGGAGAAGGGATAGGCTACCTCCTCCAGTATTTTTGGTCAACTGGTAAAGAATCTGCCTGCAATGTGGGAGACCTGGGTAGAGAAAGGAAAGGCTACTCACTCCAGTATTCTGGCCTGGGGAATTCCATGGACTGTATAGTTCATGGGGTCACAAAGAGTCAGACACGACTGAGCAACTTTCACTTTCACTTTCCCCTGCATGAGCGGTTGGATTCTTAATCTCTCGACCACCAGGGGAGTCCTGAAAATATATGTTTTGATCATAGCATATTTAATTTCTTTGGAAATTTTCATGGCACTCTATTTTGTGGAATATATAGAAACACATAAGTGTACAGTATAACCTAGGAAGGAAGATCAGTGTGGTGCAGGAATTAAGAGCGTAGAATCTGACCTCTGGTCTGCCTTAATTATATCTTGGCTCCTAGGCTACAAGCTGTGTAACTTTGGGCAAGTTATTTAATCCTTTTGTGACTCTGTTTCCTCATGGGCAAAATGAGGATGATAATAGTGGAACCTACCTCATTCAGCTTTAATGACGATTAAGTGGGTTAATCCATATAGGTACTTAAACTAATGCCTAACTCATAGTAAGCACCTACTAACTCTTAGCTGTTACTATTATACATGCATATGTTTTTCAGTAAAATTAAGTACCAACCCAAGATTGGTTTTCAAACTCTTTTGACCCTTGCAATTTAAAAAACCAAACGGGTTTCAATCTTGTAGTGACAAGGAATTCTGACCTTCTTTCCAGGAACTGCTCTTGGGCAGTTTGAAAACCTCTCTTGCCCATTTCACCAAATATTTAATGATCTCATTTGACCTCTTGGTTTCTTTACTTCTGGTTGCTAAGCTGTACTTAGACAGAAAATATGCAAAATAGTATGATGTCCTGGCTATGCAGATATGCAATTATCTTTCACAAATTACATTGTTCCTTCTTCCTCTGCTTATGTTTCTGGCCTCTGTCTGTCTCACTCTTATTTCATCTCTTGTCTGTCTCTCTTTTTGTTTAATTGAAGTATTTGTTGCATCCCTGTTGGCTGAGAAGGTAAGGAATCTGCCTGCAATACAGGAGACTCAGGTTCAATCCCTGGGCCCGGAAGATCCCCTGGAGAAGGGAATGGAAACCCTCTCCAGTGTTCTTGCCTGGAAAATTCCATGGACAGAGGAGCCTGGTGGGCTACAGTCCATGGGGTCTCAAAGAGTTGGACACGACTGAGTGACTGACACACACATGTACATAGCTGATTTACAACGTTGTGTGTTTCTGGTGTATAGCAAAGTGAGCAAGTTATATATTAATACCTATATATATATATTCTTTTTCATATTCTTTTCCATTATGGTTCATTATAGGATACTGAATACAGTTCCCTGTGTTATACAGTATGGACCTTGCTGTATGTCTATTTTGGACATAATTTTTTGTATCTGCCAATCCCAACTCCTAATTTATCCCTCTTCCACCCTCTTCTTCCTTTGGTAACCATATGTTTGTTTTCTGTTTCTGTGTATCTGTTTCTATTTTGTAAATAAGTTAATCTAAGTTTTTAGATTACATATGTAATTGGTATGGTATTTTTCTTTCTATGTCTGATGTATTTCACTTAGCATAATGCTCTCCAAGTCTATTCATGTTGCTGCAGATGGCAAAATTTCATTCTTATTTATGACTGAGTAGTATTCCATTGTGTGTATGTGTGTGTGTGTGTGTGTGTGTATTCCATAGAGAAGTTCATCTTCTCTAACCATTCATCTGTTAATGGATAACCTGCATTACTTCCATTTCTTGGCTATTGTGAATAGTGACTCTGCTTTGAACATTGGGGTGCATATATCTTTTCAAAGTAGTTTCTCTGGATATATGCTCAGGAGAGGGATTCTAGATCATATGGCAACCTTTAGTTCTTAAAGAAACCTCCATATCGTTTTCCACAGTGGGTGCACCAATTTACATGCCCACCAATAGTATCAGTTCAGTTCAGTCGCTCAGTCGTGTCCGACTCTTTGCGACCACATGAATCGCAGCATGCCAGGCCTCCCTGTCCATCACCAACTCCCGGAGTTCACTCAGATTCACGTCCATCGAGTCACTGATGCCATCCAGCCATCTCATCCTCTGTCGTCCCCTTCTCCTCCTGCCCCCAATCCCTCCCAGCATCAGAGTCTTTTCCAATGAGTCAACTCTTCGCGTGAGGTGGCCAAAGTACTGGAGTTTCAGCTTTAGCATCATTCCTTCCAAAGAAATCCCAGGGTTGATCTCCTTCAGAATGGACTGGTTGGATCTCCTTTCAGTCCAAGGGACTCTCAAGAGTCTTCTCCAACACCACAGTTCAAAAGCATCAATTCTTCGGTGCTCAGCCTTCTTCACAGTGCAAATCTCACATCCATACATGACTACTGGAAAAACCATAGCCTTGACTAGATGGACCTTTGTTGGCAAAGTAATGTCTCTGCTTTTGAATATATTATTTAGGTTGGTCATAACTTTCCTTCCAAGGAGTAAGCGTCTTTTAATTTCATGGCTGCAATCACCAACTGCAGTGATTTTGGAGCCCCCCAAAATAAAGTCTGACACTGTTTCCACTGTTTCCCCATCTATTTCCCATGAAGTGATGGAACCGGCTGCCATGATCTTCGTTTTCTGAATGTTGAGCTTTAAGCCAACTTTTTCACTCTCCTCTTTCACTTTCATCAAGGAGGGTTCCTTTTTTCTGCCTTCTCTCTAGCATTTGTGATTTGTGTCTCTCTGTCTTGATCGCAGACTTTGGCTATTTCTATCCTAATTTCTATTTGTTTCTGTCTTTGTTGTTATCTCTGCTTATGTCTGCCTTTTAATCTTTGTCTCCTTTTTCAACATCTTTCTCATATACACACAAAAGCAATACATATGGTATGTCTGTTTTTCTCTTTGCATGTGTATGTGTGTACATGAGCTATTTTCCCAGACATGACTCTGCTTCCTCTTGTATCATCTTTTACTAACTTTTCTTTCCCTTTATCACAAGAGGCTTGGCTTCCCTAAGACACACATCCAAGTTCTCTTGGTTTGAGCCTTTTGAGTTGAGCTAAGTGGAAGATAAAGGCCCCTCTGAATGGCTTCTTTTCTTTAAACTAGCATTGCAAACATGCCAGTATCTATTTGGAAAGTCTTTCCTTTGGGAGGATTTTTCCTCCTCAAAGTCCCTTTTAAAATTACCCATTTGCGGTTCAGTCTTTGTCTGTTTGTGCAGCTCAGTTCCACCCGAGGTCAATCACCTCTCTTCTCTGCCTTTCAATTATCTTTGGTGCTTTTATTCCCGTGCACAACTTGAGTTGCTACCTAGCAATTTGAATCAGGGTGTTCAGCCTCTGAGATTTGTGAATGAATAGCACTCCTGATAACAAGCATTAGTTGACAGGCTCCATCTTCTGTCCGCATTGTTAAATGGTGGGAAGAATGAAATATAAATAAAGTCAAATTCTTGTATCTTCTTTTGGGTAATTCTCCTATTAATTTCACTGTGGGTAGAAAACCTGTGGTTTATATTGGAAGCAAGGACATTTGACACTAGCATTTTAATCAGATTTGTCCAGAGTAGTGTGGAAGTTGATTTTCAAGACATCAAAACATTATCCAGAAGACTCTGTCACAGTGGGTTTGTTTTTGTGGGTTTAAAAAAATATCCCACCAACTTTTGACCTATATAATCTGTCTTCAGAAAGTGATTTCCGCATGCATGACATGGTTAGACTGCCTTGTAAAAACACAATTTTTATTTGACAGTTTTAATATTTTGAACACTCCATGTTGACATTTTTATCATATGGGTTGCTTGTTTTCATTGACAGTAGGGGTTTGCAAACTAATGAGGAAAATAAGAAAGGAAATTAGCTTGAAGCTGCTGAGTATTTGCGACCAGAAGGTAAACGAAGGAGGTACTAGAGTCTGGGAATAATTACCATCACTGCCACAGTCCTCCATTAGCATTGGCAAAAGACCCAGGGTCTGACGGTTAAACTAAAGTTTGCAACCCAGTGAAAAATTAGCAACAGAAAGCTTGAATTCTGGTAACATCACACTGCATGCCGTTTACTGTAGGGCTTTGACAACTCTGCTCCGTTCATAAGATTCATTGGTGAAGCAAGATCCCTTAGAAGATGTAGAAAACCAATTCATCTATAGCAGGCAGTGTTTACAAAGCAATGACCCAGGCAGTCTGCTATGGAAGTCAAACCTTACTCAGTGAAATTCTTCTTGTATTATATGGCATTGGATGATAACAGAAGTCTGAACTTAAAAAAAAATTTTTTTTTAATTGGAGGAAAATTGCTTTACAATATTGTGTTGTTTTCTGCCATACAACAATGCAAGCCAGTGATAATTATACATACATCACCTGCCTCCCCTCATCAGACTGCCAGGCTGGGTCCCTGCGTTATACAGCAGCTTCCAACCGGCCATCTATTTTACATGTGGTAGTGTATATATGTCAGCGCTACTTTCTCCGTTCGTCCCACCCTCTCCTTCTCTGATTGTGTCCACAAGTCCATTCTCTACATCTGCATCTCTATTCCTTCCATGCAAATACGTCCATCAATACCATCTTTCTAGATTCCATATATGCACATTTATAGACGGTATTTGTTTTTCTCTTTCTGACTTACTTCACTCTGTATAACAAGCTCTAGGTTCATCCACCTCGTTAGAACTGACTCACATGCATCCTTTGTATGGCTGAGTAATATTCCATTGAGTATTTCTTCCACATCTTCTTTATCCGCTCATCTGTAGATGGACATCTAGATTTCTTTCTTGTCCTGGCTATTATAAATAGTGCTGCAGTAAACAGCATATCTATGTCTTCTAGAAGTGTGGCTTTCTCAGGGTATATGCCCACTAGTAAGATTGCTGAGTCATGTGTGTGTATGTGTGTGTGTTTGTGTGTGCTCAGTTATGTCTGACTCTTCGCGACCCCATGGACTATAGCCTGCCAGGCACCTCTGTGTATGGAATTTTCCAGGCAACAATATAGGAGTGAGTTGCCACTTCCTACTCCAAGAGGTCTTCCTGACCTCAGGGGTCGAACCCACATCTCTTGTGTCTCCTGCACTGACAGGATTCTTTACCAACTGCACCAGTTGGGAAGCCCTTTAATAGGGTTATGCCCAGTAGGATTGCTGGGTCACATGGTAGATTAATTCCTAGTTTTTTAAGAAATCTCCATATTGTTCTCCGTAATAGCTGTATCAATTTACATTTCCATCAACAGTGTAGGAGGCTTCACTTTTCTCCATATCCTCTCCAGCATTTACTATTTGTAGATTTTTTGATGATGGCCATTCTGACTGGTGTGAAGTGATGAGTCTGAACTTTGAAGTCAGAGTTGTGCATAATACCCAGTTCCAACACTTATTGGCTGTGTGTCCTTGGTCTGGTAACTTCACCATGTTGAGCCTTAGTTTCCTTACCTTCAAAATATATATAATACCATAAACTACCTAATAAAATTACTGGGGGTCAATAAGATAATGCATACAAAGTACCTGGTGATGCCTGGCCCATCATAAATGATGGAATGAATAGTTGATCTTGTTTAGCAAATGGTAGAGAAGGAAATTCATTTCACTGTAGACATTTGGAGGCTCCTTGGAAAATGTGGAAGCTGAGATTCATCTTGAACTAAGAGTAGGGATTTGACATGAGCATATAAGTTGGGAGAAGAATGGAAACCTGGAAAAAAGGAGACAGCTTAAGCAAAGATTTGGGAGATGGGAGGGTTTATGGCTTATTCAAGGAATAGGAGAAGGGCAGGGAATAGGGAATAGCTAAAATAGATTCGGGACCACTTTCTCTGTGATTTGTCATGCATAAGACATGACCTTCTTGAGTAGCCAAGTTCAAGCTACGTTCTCTAGTACAGTTCTTAAGTATCAGACTGCAGGGAATACCTAAGGATATGCCACCATTTAGGTAGCTCACCATTTTTTCCAAGATCCTCAAAAGCACTAACCCTTATCCCCTTACCCTGGCCAATGCTTGCCAATCTGATAGATGAAAAATGGCATCTTCTAATTGACACTTCACTTTAAAAAATTTGCAGTACAAATATAATGCTATAATCTTTTAGGAAATTAATCTGGCAGTGTGTGTAAAATTTTATTATATTTATATTATTTGGACTTCCCCGGTAGCTCAGTGGTAAAGAATCCACCTACCAGCACAGGAGACACAGGTTTGATCCCTGGGTCGGGAAGATTCCCTGGAGAAGGAAATGGCAACCCACCTCAGTATTCTTGTCTGGGAAATCCCATGGACAGAAGAGCCTGGCAGACTACACTCCATGGGGTTGCAAAAGAATTGGATACAACATAGTGACTAAACAACAGCAATAATTATATTAATTATATAATTAAATATGGGCTTCCCAGGGGGCATTAGTGGTAAAGAACCCACATGCCAGTGCAGAAGTTAGAGATGCAGGTGTGATCCCTGGGTCAGGAAGATTCCCTGCATGGCAACCCACTCCAGTATTCTTGCCTGAAGAATCCCATCGACAGAGGAGCCTGGCAGGCTACAGTCCTTGGAGCTGCAAAGAGTCAGACACGACTGAAGTGACTTAGCATGCATAATTAAATATATAATTAATTGTAAAATTAATTACATTAATACCCCTTCAGTCACAAATCCAACTTTGAGGAATTTTATAGAAAGAAGCATATTAGTACTGAATATCTCTGTGTTAGCATGTTTATTAAAGTATTATTAACAATGGTTTAAAAGAAAGCAAATTCCATATCATCTACTGATAGAGATGGTTGAATTGATGGACTGGAATTCTCATTCTACAGAATATTATTCAGTATTTTGGGAAATTAATTACATCTCTATGCCTTAACATGAGCAAGTTGTATACTATAGTGGGAATAGTGTGATCTAGTTATTTTGAAAATAACTTTATGTATGTGACTATGTTTACATATGGTTGGATGAATGTAGGTGTAAAAGATTATACACCAAATATGTGTGTTATCCTGTTTCTTTGGTGGAAGGTTGACAAGAATTGAATGAGAAGAGAGAAACAGTTGCCCTTTTCTTTGTACAACTCTGATTTTGACTTGTTGTCACAAGCATGCGTTGTGTAACTTGAAAGGAAAATCCAATAAAATATATAAAAAAGGCATTCACCTGGTGAATGGTGGATACAGGAAAAGAGAAGTAGACTAAAAGCAAAGGGAAATTGTGTGGGTTGTAAGCCTAGGAAAGAATGAGTGATAGCCATTTTTGTTCATTTAGGTACCTGATGGGTTTAAAGTCTGCTTTTGGGTGATTTTTCCTCACTTCCTGCACAGTGTAAAAGGAAGCTACAAGGCTCTTATCTTGGCATGGAATCTGCCTTACGTGAAGTCGTCTCTGATGACCTGTCCAGCCCCATCTCCCACCTGACTTACTCATTGGTAACATTGAACTCTTTATCTAGTGGCCCACACTCTATCATAAACACACACACGTGTGTGTGCACACTTGCACACACACACACAGGCAGCAACATTTATGGTTGTGCTTTATGTGGTTCCCCATCTGTATGTTGTTCCTTTAGACCAGAACACTCTTTCCTCTACTCATTGCCTGGTTAAGTCCCATTCTCTAAGATTTGAGTTGGGAAATATTCCTCCACCGAAGACTGGACTAAGCAACCTGCATATGAGCCCTCCCCCGACCAGAGGCCTAGGTAACCGTCTAGCTCAGCATTTCATCTGTGCATGTGGTACTATCTCCTTCTTGAAATGAATATTCTTTCTCTCTTTTCCTTACACCATTTTAACTGGGTTTCAGTCTCAGTTAAGATTTTTCATGGAGTTTCTCCAAAGCACTAGAAATTGGGTGAATTTTTATTTGGTTTCTATTTCAGATGAAGAATTGGAAGCTCAGAGTAGTTGAGTGACCTCAAGTTCCCACAATAAAGTATTGACAGGATCAAACATCAAAACCGAATCTCCATACTCCTAACTTGGGACTTTTCTGCTCCACCCACACTGAAACTGCAGATATAGGCCCACTCTAGTGAAATTAACTGGTGACTCTATTACTATTATCCAAGTATGCCTTATAGTCTATTTACAGGTTGCCTCAGAAAATCCCATTGGTTTTGCTTCATGTTGACTTGCTCTAAACCAGACTATAATACCCTAATGACCACGTGTATGAATTAGGATGCCTTCAGTTGTAACAAGAAAGTCTAACTTAAAATAGCTTCAATGTTAAAGATGTGCATTATCTCATATAAAGAAAAGTTTGTCTCAAGACATGAGCAAGGGGACTTCGTGGCGGTCCAGTAGTTAAGATTTTGCACATCTAACACAGGGAGTGTGGGTTTAATTTCTCATTGGGGAACTAAGATCTTACATGCTATATGGCATGGCCAAAATTAAAATTTAAAAATAAATAAATAGACATGATTCTGACATATGAACAAGGTCAATTAAAATAAAATAAAACTTCCCCTTAAAAAAAAGAAACACACGTTAGGAAGAACATTAGCTTTCCCACCTTTCTCCTCAGCCACCCTACACTTGTGACTTTTATGCCCAACTGAGTCACCTTATGGTTACAAGATGGTTGCTGCAGTTCCAGACCTCACAGCTGCACATAAGAACAATTAAATGTAGAGGAAGAATCCCTATCTTTAACTCTTTCAAAGATAGGAGATAAAAATTCCACAAGCCTTCCTCTATGAGCCTGTGCAGTGATGGATTAAAATTGCCCCAAGATTTGGGCTTTGGCCTCAGCTCCTGGGAGGTAACCTCTAAGCCCTTGGGGAGTCCTGCATGATAAGAATATCTGTTTACCTGGCGGCTTTGGGCTAGGCCAGATAGTGTCTGTTGACAAGGTGACTTAAGGTGGGAGGCATTGCATAGCACATCTCTTGATCTCTGCAAGGGCTAGAGATTAAGGTCAGCGATGGGAGTGGTCAGTTGCATCTTTGTGACTGAGCCCCAATAAAAACTCTGGATACTGAGGTTTGGATAATATTCCTGGCTAGCAACATAGCATGCATCATCATACAATGCTGCTTGAGAAGTAAGTGCTATCTGCATGACTCCACTGGAAGAGAACAACCATAATCTCCATGCTAGGTATCTCTTAAATGTTGCTCATGAAACTTGGCTGATTTTAATATGTTCTTTTGCTATTTAAAAAAAAAGCCCTTAATAGTTGCTATTGAAACTGTTAGGTGGCATTTCAGGGGGCTCCAAAGAGCTCTAGTTCTTTATGTTTCTTTGCAGAAAGAATTCAGTGAGAGGTGAAGTGATAGAAAAGTGATTTATTAGAATAGGACACTTGTGAGGCTTACACTTGTGGTTGAGAGGGTGCCAAACCCTGAGAACTTATTGGGCTACAGGTTTATAATCAAAGGAAAAGTGGGGTGGAGAAGACCTTCTTTGTCTTTCTTGAGTATATGTCATGCTCCCATCGTTAGTTCCCCCTCCCAGTTGGTCAGGGGAGTTTTTTGGTTCCTACATGGTCAAGCTAGGTCTAAAATTATTGTGTGTGTGTGTGTGTGCGTGTGTGCACATGCATGCAGAGAGCATGTCCCAGGGATTACTAACTTATTAAGCTCACTGGGCAGGTTGTGGGCCTCATGCCACCCTTGTTTTATTATTTTGGGGGTATGTCTTGTGTTTCTGTTGCATGGTTTTGTTGCTAAGCAAACCTGCTTGGTTTTGTGGTTAAGCAAACCTGCTTTTGTGAGTAATCATTAACTTACAGAGGTCTCCCATATTTTTTTCTGTTAACTTTTAATCACCTATTTTGCCTGTCCTTTACTCTGTCCCTATCAGTATGAAGACTTTGCTGAGTTCTGTGAAAGAGAAAGTGTTAGTCGCTCAGTTGTGTCCAACTCTTTGCCACCCCAAGGACCATAGCCTGCCAGGCTCCTCTGTCCATGAAATTTTCAAGGTAAGAATACTGAAGTGGGTAGCCATTCCCTTCTCCAGAGAACCTTCCCAAGCCAGGGATCGAACTCAAGTCTCCTGCATTGCTGGCAGATTCTTTACCATGTGAACCACCAGGGAAGTTCAAGTTCTACGAGTCCTAGGCAATTATTGTATTATACCTGCGCATGATCTTGGAGACCAATGCCGGGGGCCAGCGTGAGGAACTCCGCCCATGGCAAAGGTCATGAGGAAGGAAGCTTGGCATATGCAAAGGCGTGATCAAGCCTCAGGAAACCCCCTGTTCCCGAGAATCTACCCCCAAACCAGAGTCTGTTTTATGCTCTCACCTACACCTCTGACTTTACGGGGGGCTCTCCCCCATAACTGTTTCTCTCGGAGAAGGAGTTAACTTGAAGCTCCAAGGCAATAAAAATTCCTGGGCGTGACAAGAGTGTTTCAGCTTACGGACTCCTCTGAAGGTTATCTAGCCCACCTGTATAGGTTCGTCCAGCCACATGTGATTGTTTACAGCCTCCCAATCTGAGAGGCATGAGATGTTTTAGACTTACTAAAGGCAAATTCTTTTGGGGAGTTAAAAATTATTAGTATAGTGGCTTGGTTAGGAATTATATTGGTGAAGGGTTTTTCATTTGTTGTGTCAATAATTGCTGCTAATTCCCTCCCCTGGGTGGGACAAGGATGTCTCAGGTCAAACCTCTCTGCTGACAGACTAGCTTGTGTGACAGGATTATCCATACTCCTGCCACTAAGCACATGATTGTTTACTACCTCTCAACCATAAACAGCACAGAGAGTTTTGGAGTATTTTGAAAGTCTTAAGTAGCATAGGGCTTTTCTCATTTTTGAGTCAATGATTGCCGCCAGGCTTCCATATCCTTAGGTACCTGGGAATATATTAATCAATGTATTTGGAATGTAGAAAAGGAAATATAGTAGTTTTTGATGTTAGCAATACTAGACTTTTTGAGTTAATGGATTTTCTCTTTTGTAATAGATCACTGTGCTTTGTTATAAATCACTGTGTCCTTGTTATGTAAAAATGTAACTTTATCACTATCTTAAGACTAGATAGATCTTAAGGGGAGCATTGGTAAAAGGATTTTCATTTGTTGGGCTGATGTTTGCTGCTAAATCTCCATATTCCCTGCCCTTATAATGAATATAACTAACATATAGGAAAAATAAGTATTAACCTTTAAGCATATAGGAGAAATAAGTATTAACCTTTAAGATTAATCCTGTTAACCTTGGGTTAAATAAATTCCTTTCTTGATTGTAACCCTCATCCTATAGGAATGCAACTTTATTTGGAGGGTGGTGCCTGGTTTAAGAAAAAAACACCCTTGGAAAAAATAAGTTTTTTGGTTATCAGAAAGAAAGGATCATAAAATGTCAGTGGGTCTCATGGCCAGAAGATGATGTAATATTCCTAAGACCTTTTTTTAATACATTTATGTGAAGCACCTGATTTTGATAAAGGTCAGGACTGCTGACGCCCGCGTGACTCTGTATTCATCCCTATGTGTAACAAAAGGTATATAAGCAAACCCAAAAATAAAGGAATCAGACCAGTTTCCGGAAAGACTGATTCCCCCATGTCGCTTCTTTCTTGCTCCCGTTTCTCTGGCTGAATTCCCATCTGGATTCAGCCTCCTTTTCTCCACTACACTATCTCCTACTACACTATCCGTTTCTAATCTCTCTCTATATCTGTAATTAAATATGTATTTTTCCAAAGACGCCGACACCATCCCCACCTTCGAATTCCGTGGATCCACTGGGGCTGGACCCCGGCAGACCAACAAACTTGTAGGTGATGTCAGAAGTGAGAGTGGTCTTGTGGACATTGTTCTCTACCTCTTTTGACCAGAGCAGCACCCCAGGCTCACCTCTCAATGAATCACAGGAGAGTGAAATTGTCATGAGTGGCTTGAGCTGATAAAGATTTAACCTCTGGGCTAGTGAAGAGCACTTGGCCCTTGAGTGTTGACATTTCTGTTAGCAACAAAGAAGGGGGCATAGCTGTTGGGGAAACAACTAACAGTGTCAACCACGAACTGTTGCCGCTCTTTTTCTCCCCAGTGGAAGCAACTACAGTACCAGAGGAACCTTTTACCTCTGCACTTTGCAGCCATCTCTGCTTCCCATGGGCTGAGGGACAGGGAATCTTCATTCCAGACAGCAACACTGATAAACTTGTCAACGCTGTTATCCATCTGGAGTCCAGAAGGCTTTGACACAAGCAGCTTGAGCTGATCTTCTCCCACAATTGGTATTTGTGCAGAATAAGGACCGAACATAACTAAGTAGAAACCCGAGAGAGGTCTTCCTTAGGACAATTTTCTATTCACAAACCTCCCATGTGTATAAACTCAGCATCCCACCAGCTTCCTTTGGCATTCAAGTTGATTGTAGAGATACAAGTGCCCAATGAAAACAATAAATTCGTGGACTTCCCTGATGGTCCAGTGACTAAGACTACACACTCCCAATGCAGGGGTCCAGGTAAGACTACACACTCCCAGTGCAGGGGTCCAAGGTTTGATCCCTGATCAGGAAGCTAGATCCCACATGCTGCAACTAAAGATCCTGCATGCTGCAACTAAGACCCCACACAATAGATATTTTAAAAGTAATAAATTCATGTAATAATGATGTCAGTTGATTGCTATTATGTGCTAGGATTGGGGAAGGGCTATGCATGTATTATTTCATTTATTCCTCAAAACAATCATGTGGGGTAGGTTTTGTTGGTAATTCTTTCTGTGTAAATAAGGAAACTGAGTCTCAGAGTGTTGCAGTAACTTTCTCACAGTCACACAGCCAGTAAGAGCTGTAGTTAACCTGCTGCTGCTGCTGCTGCTAAGTCACTTCAGTCGTGTCCGACTCTGTGCGACCCCATTGATGGCAGTCCACCAGACTCCCCGGTCCCTGGGATTCTCCAGGCAAGAACACTGGAGTGGGTTGCCGTTTTCTTCTCCAATGCATGAAAGTGAAAAGTCAAAGTGAAGTCGCTCAGTCGTGTCCGACCCTCAACGACCCCATGGACTGCAGCCTTCCAGGCTCCGCTGTCCATGGGATTTTCCAGGCAAGAGTACTGGAGTGGGGGGCCATTGCCTTCTCCTGGAATCCTCTAAATCAGAGTCTAGAGCCATTGGGCTACACTTCTATGTGAGGTCGTGTCTGCTGGGAAATGAACTTCATCCCAGAAACAGTGAGGTACCACTGAAGAGTTATGAGGAAAGGATGACTAACTCATTCTGGGAAGGGCATCTGGGTAAGATGAGAGTGTTTCAAGCTGCCTGTGGTAGGGATGGCCAAACTACTACTGGAGTTTCTTTGAGAGCTATTAATACCTTGAATGCACACTTGCCTCATCTGAGAAGCATCCTTTTGATTTGTTTTACACTTTGGATTCCACATAATATTTCATTTGAATGAAACATTTACTTGTTTTTAGAAAAGAAAATTGGAATTCCATTGTGGACCAAATCAAGAAAGTTAGTAATTTTGTAAAGTTATGTTGGAAGAAAATCATGTCCATTTACATATTATCTAAGGTTGTTTTTACTGTAAATAGTGAAGTCTAAAATATTTACTATCTGGCCCTTTGCAGAAAATGTTTGCAGGCCTCTGAGCTAGATCAGGGTTTCTCAGACTTGGCAATATTAACATCATGGGTTGAATGATTCTTTTTGCAGGATTCTGATCCGTGTGTTGTAAAATGTTTTAACAGCATTTTTGGCCCAACGAGACACCAGTAGCATCGTCCCCACAGCAGTCAGCCAACATCCCCCAGATGAGAACCACTGAACCAGATGATATTCATGTTTATTCCAGGTCTGAAATTCTAGATATTTATTTATTTATTATTGGAGTATAGTTGATTTATAGTACTGTGTTAGTTTCAGGTGCAAAGCAAAGTGATTCAGTTATATACACACACACACGTGTTAATATATATTGATATATTTGCTAGCATTTAACTGTTCATAGTATATTCTTATAATTTTTTGTATTTCTAAAAAATACAAAAAAAGTATCAGCTGTTATTTCTCCTCTTTCATTTCTTATTTTGTTTATTTGTGTCTTCTTTCTTTTCTTCTTGGTGAGCCTGGCTAGAGGTTTGTCAATTTTGTTTATCCTTTCAAAACTCAGCTCCTGGTTTTAGTGATCTTTTCTATGTTTTTTTTAATCTCTATTTTATTTATTTCCTCTCTGATCTTTATTATTTTCTTTCTTCTGCTGACTTTGGGTTTTGTTTATTTTTCTGATTCTTTTAGTTAGTAGGTTTAGTTGTTTATTCGAATTTTTCTTGTTTCTTGCCAAAGGCTTGTGCTGCTATAAACTTCTCTCTTAGAACTACTTTTGCTGTGTCCCATAGATTGGGTAAGGTTGTTTTCATTGTCTTTTGACAATGTATTTTCTGATTTTCTCTTTGATTCCATTGTTGACCCATTGATTTTTAGTAGCATATTGTTTAGTCTCTATGTAATCTTTTTTTTTTTTCCTGTTTATCTTTCTGTGGTTGATTTCTAGTTTTGTACCACTGTGGTCAGAGAAGATGCTTGAAATAATTTCTACCCTCTTAAATTAAAAAAAATCTTTTCTTTAATTCTGAAGGATAGTTTTCTGAGTAGTGTATCCTAGGTTTTTCCCTTTCAACACTTTGAATATGTCATGCCAGTCCCCTCTTGCTTGCAAGTTTTCTCCAGAAAAGTTTGCTAATGGCTGATTCCCTTGCATGTGTGACTCTTTGTTTTTCTCTTGCTGCCTTTAGGATTCTCTTTTTACCTTTTGTCATTTTAATTATGATATGGTTTGGAGTGAGTCTCCTTGGGTTCATCTTGTTTGCACTGTCTGTGATTCCTGTACCTAGATATCTATTTCCTTCTTTAGGCTCAAGACTCTTTCAGCCATAATTTTATCAAATACATTTTTGTTCCCCTTCTATATTTCTTCATCTGGGACCCCTATAATATACCTAGGGGACTCAGAAGAGGATGGGGATATTATAGGCTTGGAGGTCATCTTCCAATGTGACTCTCTAGCCTTGGTTGTAGAAGAGTCTTTCTGACAGTTTCCTTTGCTTTCATGCGAATTGCTCCACATGGAGATGTATTTTTGCTGCTGTTGGGGGAAGTTGACCTCACTGTCCTCCTACTCTGCCATCTTGATCCCCTTCCTTCCTGGTGCAAATTTGAGTTTTCCCACAGAATAAGAGAGTTACCTCTCTGAAGTACTAAAGTTTTAAGAAAGTTTGTGAAATGAATGATCAAATTTTCTCAGTTCTCTTTTTTTGCTGGTAAAGAAATATGGCTACATGATTAATACATTCAATGGTACAGAGTAAAAGAAAGTGGGAATTGAGCTACATTTTATGATTTGGTAATTATAAACTCTTGGAGCTGGAATATCACTGTAGGGTTAGGCAAGAAAATGATGCTTGATTACGATATTTCCAGGCTTATAGTGTCAGTACCATAATTTAAAAAACTCAAGTTTTGGACTGTGATGTTTTCCATTTTCACAATTTCCTCTGCTTTTAAAAATTATAAGAATTCAGAGATCCTCTGTACCTGTGCTATTATCAAGTACTGAAATGGTGGTCTTGAAATCAATTTCCCTGAACTAATAGCTATAGAGTTGTCTACAGTGTAGACATCTCCTTGCAGCCAAGAGATGACACAATGGTGTAATCAGAGTGGCATGTAAGCTAATTATCTATGGTTGAATTTTGATTCAGATTTAATAAGAGATTTCACACTTAGGTTTTGAGCCATGATGGGGAACTCTCGCTTTTATGTGTATGAATGTGTGTGCCTACACGGGAATGTGAAAAATGTGCTGTGTGGAAAGTTGTCCAGGGAAAAGAAATGATGTGAAGGTCTCTGTCCAAATGCTGGAATTCTTGAAACCTTTTGCAACCGGTGGGTGGATCCTGGGCTGAAAGTCAAAGTCTGGGTTGCATTCTGCTTCTGCTCATTGCCTGTTCTGTGTCCTTGGGAGAGGTTCCCCTCTCTGAGCCTCAGTTTTCTCATATGTCAAATGAGCACATTAGATGGAACAAACCCTTTGCCACTGTGTTTTGTAGTCCTTCTCTCCTCCAGTCTTTCTTTCTCTGATCTCCAGCCCCACATGTAGGCAAACTCAACATATTCCACTCCTTCTCTTTTATCTTTCCCAGTCCATTATCTCCTGTTGACTTTCACTGACAGCAGTACTCTTATGGGATAATTTTCCAAAAAGATAGAGTCATGATCTCCTTAGTCATATGAAGAAGCACATTAGGTTGAATAGTATCCCTCTATTCACATTTGTGAATGTGACCTTATTTGAGGATAAGATATTTTCAGATGTAATCAAATTAAGATGAGATCATACTAAATTAGGGTAGGTCCTAAATCCAGTGACTGATGCTCTGTAAGGGGAAAATCTCAAGACAGACTCACAGGGAGAATGCTGGGTGTAGACCAAGACAGAGAATTAGAGTGAGGTATCTGCAAAACAAGGAGTGCCAGAAACTATAAGAAGCTGGGGGAGAAAATACAAGAAACTAAAGAAAAGCAGGGGAGGATCTCTCCCTAGAACTGTCAGAGGGAAAATGGCCCCGCTGACCCCTTGATTCCAGGCGTCTCTCCTCCAGAACTGTGAATGAATAAATTTCTGTTGTCTTAAGTCATTCAGTTTATGGCAATTTGTTATGGCAGCTTAGCAAACTGAAACACACACGTTAAAGATTTTATTTAACTCATATGAGGACAACAGCCAGCAAATGGTTCAAAGCACAAATTAATGGGGAGTAAAGGAAAGTTAAATTGGATTTGGAAATGAATACAAAGCTGCCTTTACATGGGGATGAGGGAGTAGGGGGTTATCTCTCTACTGGACATAACTTACTTGCACATCTATACGAAAACTGTTTTTACTGCTATCAGTTATCTACAACTTACAAAGTTGGGAAGTAGCTCCTGTAGAATCAGACAGCTTGGAAGATACACTCTCGACAGTGCATGACTGTCCAGTGACATACACATGTTCCCTCTCCACTTTCTTGTCCACCCAGGCTTAGAGTTCAGGGTCATTTTGTGGGGTGGGGATGCGCTGTGTGGCATGTGGGATCTTAGTTTCCTGACCAGGGATTGAACCCCATCTTCTGCATTGGAAGAATAGTATCTTAACCGCTGGACCACCAGGGAAGTCCTCCAGGGCCATTTTTAAAATTTTCTTTCTCTTCCATGCTTCTTGAAACCCTGTTTTTGCCTGTTTCCTTTCTTCTACCTCCACTTACTTTAGATTCTTCCTGGATCATCCTTGGTTTCCCCTATCCCAGCTTTCACTTGGAGACCTAAAACTGGCCCCACATTCCTCTTGTGATGGGGATTAAGGCAGTTTAGTGGGCTGAGTAGCGTGTCCCCCAAATTCCTGTCCGCCTGGAACCAAAGAATGTGATTTTATTTGGAAATAGGGCATGTGAAAGATGAAATTTTTTAAAAGCCTTGAGATGAAGTCATGGATGTAAGGTCAACCTAACTCTACTGTCTTGTATCCTTTTAAGAAGAGGAGAGGACACAGAAAGACACACAGACACACAGGAAGTCCACGGGAAGATGAGGCAGAGACAGTAGTCATGCTACCACAAACCAAGGGAGGCCAGGAGCCACCAGAAGGTGCAAGAAATAAAGAAGGACTCTCACCAAGGGCCTCCAGAGAGGGCATGGCCCTGCCAACACCTTAATTCTGGCTCCATGAAATTGATTTCGGACTTCTGGCCTCCAGAATTGTGAGGCAATAAATTTGTTTTGTTTTCAGCCACTGAATGTGAGGTAATTTATTATGGCAGCCCTTGGAAACTATGACAGGGGGAGACGGCAGAGGGAAATAATTCAATTTCACAAACTTTTGCTAAGGACCGGCTGTATGACTTCCAGCCTTGTGCCAGGCATTGGAGAACTGGAAAGTGTTGAAGAGGAGCTCTGGTCACCTTTGTTAACACATGGTCGTGACCACATGATGTGGGCTGCTTTGCCTCTTCCTCCTCCTCCTCTTTCTCTCCTTCTTTTCCTCCTCATCCTCATCCTTTTTTACTTCCAAATGGATCTTCCTTTTCAATTCATCATCTGGGTTTTCTCATTGTATTGGGTCCCTCTTGGGTGTGCGTGTGTGCATGCTAAGTCGCTTCAGTCATGTCCAACTCTTTGTGACCCCATGGACTGTAGCCTGCCAGGCTCCTTTGTCCATGGGATTCTCCAGGCAGGAACACTAGAATGTGTTGCCTTGCTCTCCTCTAGGGGATCTTCTGGACTCAGGGATCGAACCTATGTCTCTTATGTCTCCTGCCTGACAGGTGGGTTCTTTACCACTAGTGCCACCTGGGATGCTGCAAACCTATGAGCCACCTGTTACTCCAGATGCTTCATGCAGCCAGTAGTTGAGAGAAGATGTCAACAGTCTTCAACTGGTCAGTCCCCACCCTGGACTGGCTTCTATGACACCATGATGGTCTATAGGAGCTGATTGGCCTTTAGCTTGGACACAGAAGTTGTGTATGTATTTGTGTGTGTGTGTGTTTAATGCCTGTGGGACCACCTTGAACAATGGGGCTGAGCAGTTGAATACCCCCAGGCAGAGAGATTCAGATACATTTCATCAGCCTCTGCAGGCTGAGCACCCTCAGCAGAGGTCACCCCATAGTACATCTTTGCTTTGCTCTCCCTTCCCCCGTTCCTCTTCCCTGGACTAACTGGAAGTCCCTATAATCAATTCCCAAAGAAGCGACCTGCAGGGAGGCCCTGCTCGCTGTCAGTGCTCTCAGGGGACCCAGCTGAAAACAGCACTCCTCTCTCCCCACGGTGTCTTGCTCTGTCAGATCTTCTATCCATACAACTGCAGGCTTGAGTCTCTTGTGCAAATCACTGCCCTCTCTGCTTTCTTACCCTCCGGCCCAGGCCAGGTTTTCAGTCTTCTGATCATAATGGAATAAAATATGAAATATGAGGATATAGAAGCTGGTTGAAGGAGTCCTTCAGACCTTGATGCCATGATTGTTCAATGCCAGGGGTTGCTCTGGACAGAAGAATGGGGTCATTACTGTCTGCAGCTCAGATCTTCCAGATGCTTCTGGGGACCTGAACCAGAGAAGTTGGGGGCCATTATCAACTTTTTACTGTTTCCTTTGGCAGAAATTGAGAGTCCTGAGTAATTCCAGTTATCACCATGTATTTCCTATTGCTGCTGTAACATATTATCACAAACTATTGCCTTCCCAGGTGTCTCAGTGGTAAAGAACCCATCTACTAAGGCAGGAGATGTGGGTTCAGTCTCTGGGTCGGGAAGATCCCCTGGAGTAGGAAATGGCAACCCACTCCAGTATTCTTGCCTGGGAGAATCCTATGGACAGAGAGGATCCTGGAGGGCTACAGTCCATGGGGTCGCAGAGTTGGACACGACTGAGCGACTAAGCAGCAGCGGCAGCACTGGCTCAAAACAACATAAATGTATCATCTTGTAGTTCTGGAGGTCAGAAGTCCTAAAACCAAGGTGTTGGCAGGGTTACATTCTTCTTGGAGGTTTTAGAGGAGAACCCATTTCCTTGCCTTTTCTAACTTATAGAGGTCTCATGCATTCCGTGACTTGTGGCCCCTTCTGCCTTCTTCTAAGTGCATTGCTCCAACCTCCACAATTCCAACATCACATCTCCTTCTTGGTCTCTGACCTCTTCCCTCCCTCTTAATAAGATCCTTTGTAGTTACATTGGGTTCAGCCAGGTAATCTCTCTCAGGCTAATCTCCCCATCTCAGTGTCCTTAATCACATCTGCAAAGTCACTCTTGCTGCATGTTACCTTTAAAACATTCACAGGTTCTGAGGATTAGGGCATGGAAATCTTTGGAAGGGGTCATTATTTAGATGAGCAAAAACTTTCTTTTATTGTGTTTATGACATCGGTGAAAAGTTCTTTATCCATCTATCTATTATATATATAATCTGTCTAGTTAACTACATCCTTACCTGTCTCACTGACCATGATTCTTAAATAATGAGGGATTTTTTCGGCCTGGCATGATTATCAAACAAAATGAAATTTAAACAAAGAAGCTTCAGACAATGAAAAATGCTTGGTCACTACAGAGGAACAAGATAATTTTAGAAATGACGCTTGGACTCTGGAGCACCTTGTTGCAAAGTAATATTTTTTCCAGGAGGAAATATTATTATGTGGAAGTCTCAGGTTGTATCAGATCTTTACAAAATCAGTGTCTGTCAAACTGGGTTCAAAATGAGATTTCTGCTCAAAGATTAGGTAACTCCTGCTTAGCTGTTAATTGATACTCTCAGGATGAGATCCTAATGCTTGACCCATTTCTTCTCTTCTGGTCTTGTGGGTGGGCATTTTTTTCTCGTATTTGCCAAAAGCAAAATGTAACGATTCCAATCACTGGGGATTTAAATGAAAGAAGGTTTATCATTTTCTACTCATAGCTGTGGGCTTCCTGGGGGTAAAGAATCCACCTGCCAATTCAGGTTCAATCCCTCGGTTGAGAAGATCACCTGAAAAGGAAATGGCAACCCACTCCAGTATTCTTGCCTGGAGAATCCCATGGACAGAGGAGCCTGGCAGGCTACAGTCCATGGGGTCACGAAACAGTCAGACATGACTTAGTGGCTAAGCAACAACAGCAACCCACAGTTGTAATCACAGAGGACCATGCATAACTACTGCAGTTGGTGTAAATCTCTGCACACTGTCACAATCCAATCTTGTGGTTCTTTTATTCCTGTTGAAGTTGTTATAATGATTGTACGCAACATAATGATCTCAGAAGCCTGTGTTCTGTTGGGTGTGTGAGGGAGAAACTTGTCATGGTTTCTCAAGAAAATAAAAGTTTTTTATTTAAAATGACCTCTGAACTTCTGGCCACTTATTCATTGAACAGCCTGAGTATGTGATGCAATTAATACTTCAACCAAGTGGGTGGGAAAGTCAGACAGGGCAGGTGGGCTTGACACCTACTAGAGGCAACATTCATGTCCCACATTGATGAGGGATCAGGGAGTTAAGATTATAACCAAAGAAAGAGAGTTTAGGAGGGAATTCATTCCTGCCCTCTGGCATTTGCTGAATATCTTTATGGACTGAGATTATTTCCCTCACACAAAGGCCAAGTTACTAGGAAAGGCATTAGTTCAGACTCATCATCTTAGGACTTAACAGCAGGTGCTAATGGTGTGTGTGTTTTTGTAACTAAGCATTTGAAAAAAGCAATCATTTTGGACAGAAATTTTGACCTCAGAGTAGCTGCCCTTGGCAACTATAAACTATTAATACTTTATAACCCTAGGGGTCCAGCTGCCTTTGTGGCTAATCCTCTCAGAAGCTAATCCTCAGGGCCTCTACAGATAATGGCCCTCTTTCCTCCAAACTTCTTCTACTTTCATTCTAGATGAACCTACTTTTTCAGTTTCTTCCATTGATCAGAAACATCAAATAGCTCTCCATTTCATATGTTTCCTATGAATAGAATCCAGCCTTCTTGGTCAGGCCCAAGGCTACATTTCTTGTCTTATCTCCTACTTTTTCCCAGAAGGTTTTAGCTATTGAAGACATCTTACATTGTCCTGCACCTATGACTTTGGTCAATACTTATTTTAGCTTAGAACCTGCTCTCTCATCCTTTTGCTACAAATTCCTATCTCTTCTATAAGGGACAGTTTAAGTGCTTTCTGTTACCAAAAGCATCCTAGTATTTTCTCAACTAGATGAAGCCTTTTTTTCCCTTGAAATTTCCCTTCCTGAGAATGTTTCTGTAAACGTTCAATGTTGGGCTCATTACTGCCTATGATTTTTTTTTTTTTAAGTTAATAGTTCAAGTCATATTTCCCTTAAAGGATTGACTTGGCATGAAGTTCAATTTAATATTACCCGAATGAGCAATCCCCTGTCTAGTTAAAATGATTCAATTAGCTAGGATGACATAATTTATAAAGGGAATACTGTTGTTAGCATTTTTAAGAACCTGTTTAAACCATGGGCTCTTTTTCACCAAGAGGTTGCATGCATGTGTGCTAAGTTGCTTCACTCAGGTCTGACTCTTTGTGACCCTATGGACCATAGCCCCCCAGGCTCCTCTGTCCATGGGATTCTCCAGGCCAGAATACTGGAGTGGCTCGCCATGCCCTCCTCCAGGGGATCTTCCTGACCCAGGGATCGAACCCATGGTTCTTAGGTCTCCTGCACTGGCAGGCAGGTTGCTTACCACTAGCAGCACCCGGAAAGCCCTCACCAAGAGGTCAACAAGGCAAAATTCCAGAGAATTTTGCATAATATTTCAGAATTGCCTCAAACCACCACACCTTCATTTGCTCATGATTAAGAACTGTGCTTCAATAGGTTAATTCTCTTGTGTTGTGTATTAACTGAAGCACAAGGGAACCATATTTGATATTGCCAATAGACAACTTCCATCAGGATTAACATTAAACTTGATTCAGTAACTGTATTTCTAGAGTCTGCTGTCAGAAGGAAAAGAAAAGCTATCATCAAGGCCTATCTATACATAAGGCCTTGAGAAGTCAAGACATTATAAGTGCTATTTGCTGTGATGGAAGTGACATACACATTTTAGCTCTGTACTCATCAGAAATGCTTTAATTCAAGTGGCCGAGGGCTCAAACTGCCTTCTCAGTGGCATAAAAATAACTACTCCAGATCAGTGGCGACCATTGAGTGCATGGAATTCAATCCTCTCATAAAGTAATAATACACTCTGGTGTCAATGGAGCTATTTCTTATTAAGCAAGATTAAAGCTATAGCTAAATATCCAATCAACTGTTTGGGAGGTTTTTTGTGGTTGTTATACAAAGCTGTTACAATAGCTGTGGGCCAAGTGATTAATTAATTGGCCAAATTAATTGATTTAATCTGGTCATTATTATGCTAGAGAAAGCAGTCCTCATGAAAGCAGTAGAATTTTGGATGCTAGCTGTTCTCAGAGCTTCGGAGTCACCATGTACAAGTGTAAAACTGAACTAAATCCCTCTGTCTCTCTCTTGCTCTCTTTCTGCTCCAAGTCTCTCTCTGAGAAATCCTTCACCTTTTCTCTGGCTCTCCACTCATTTCTGTTGATTCATGTAATTTTCCTTATTGTTCCTTTTAACTGACATTTATACCAACCCCTCAAACCAGACCACTGCATTGCCCTGCAATCATGCCTCCAGCTTCTATTCTCTCCTTCATGCCAACAAGTTTATTTTAAAATTATTACTTTGAATATATATATATATTTTGGCTCTGCTAGATCTTTATTGTGGCACTCATGCTCTTCATTGTGGGCTTTGTCTACTTTCGGTGTGCTGGAGCTTCTCTCTGGTTGCAGAGAAATAGCTTAATTTCCTCTGTTGGCTTAGATGATAAAGAATCTGTCTGCATGCAGGAGACCCAAATTCTATCCCTGGGTCTGGAAGATCCCCCGGAGAAGGGAATGGCAACCCACTCCAGTATTCTTGCCTGAAAAATCCCAAGAACAGAGGAGCCTGGTGGGCTATGGTCCATGGGGTCACAAAGAACTGAAAACAACTGAGTTAGTAACACTTTCACTTTCATGTGGGATTTAGTTCCCTGACCAGGGATCAAGTCAAACCCATGTCACCTGCATTGGAAGGTGGATTATTAACCACTGGACCACCAGAGGAGAACTGCACCCCCCCAAAAAAAAATTCTTACTTTTTATAAATGTACGTAATACTCAACATTCAAAAACCTAAGATCATGGCATCCAATCCCATCACTTCAAAGCAAATAGATGGGAAAACAGTGACAGACTTTGTTTTCTTGGGCTTAAAAATCACTGCAGATGTTGACTGCAGTCATGAAATTAAAAGACACTTGCTCCTTGGAAGAAAAACTATGACAAACCTAGAGAGTATATCAAAAAGCAGAGACATTACCAACAAAGGTCCATCTAGTCAAAGCTGTGGTTTTTCCAGGAGTCATGTATGGATATGAGAGTTGGAACATAAAGAAGGTTAAGCACTGAAGAATTGATACTTGAACTGTCGTGTTGGAGAAGACTCTTGAGAGTCCCTTGGACTGCAAGGAGATCAAACCAGTCAATTGTAAAGGAAATCAGACCTGAATATTCGTTGGAAGGATGATGCTGAAACTCCAATACTCTGGCCACCTAATGCGAAGAGCTGACTCATTGGAAAAGACTCTGATGCTGGGAAAGATTGAAGGCAAGAGGAGAAGGGAATGACAGAGGATGAGATAGTTGGATGGCATTACTGACTCAATGGACATGAGTTTGAGCAGGCTGTGGGAGTTGGTGATGGACAGGGAAAGCTGGCATGCTGTAGTCCATGGAGTCACAAAGAGTTGGATACCACTGAGGGACTGAACTGAACAGAATACATGAATGCATTCCCTCATCAAAAGACATGGAGCGTGTGTGTGAAATCCCTTTGACACCCTCATCCCCCAAATTGTGTTCCTGTCTCCAGACTACTCATGTGTGTACAGTCTGGCAGGTGAATTTCCAGACACCATTCTTTGTATTTGCCAATGTTTGTACTCATTAAAAATATATTGAATGTGTATCAGAAGTATCTCAATTTGTTATTATTTTTAACTCAGCAGTATGATTTGGAGGTCTTTAGGAATTCTTACATAGAGATTGACTTCATTTTTTTCAACTACTGCATGGGATTCCATAGTATAAAATATGACAAACTTATTAGGCCACTTCCTGTTGATATTTTCACATTTTCATTATTAAAAGCAACATGATTTATTTCTGCATCTTCTAAAACACCACATGAGCACTCCCCCATAGGATTTTCAGGTGTTTATACCATAAATGCATGTGGGGAAGTCTCTACTCTGATTCTCCTCCTTTTTATATTTTACTTGTTGCTGCTTCCCTACTATATGCCCACCACTAAGCTGGTATTTACATCCCTTTCCACTCTTGTGCTTTGGCTCATTCAGTACGAGGTTCAATTTTTTTTTTTTTAATCAGGTTCATGATCATTGTCATCATCCTCATTATCATTATCTTCCTCCTCATTACCATCATCATCACATTACCCCTTACCCTTACTATATTCTAGTCATTTTCTAAGTACTTTACACATATCTACTCTTTTCTCATTTTCTTAGTACTTGATGTCCAGTTCAGTTCAGTTCAGTTCAGTTGCTCAGTTGTGTCTGACTTTTTGCAGCCCCATGAATTGCAGCATGCCAGGCCTCCCTGTCCATCACCAACTCCCGGAGTTCACCCAAACCCATATCCATCGAGTGGGTGATGCCATCCAGCCATCTCATCCTCGGTCGTCCCCTTCTCCTCCTGCCCGCAATCCCTCCCAGCATCAGGGTCTTTTCCAATGAGTCAACTCTTTGCATGAGGTGGCCAAACTATTGGAGTTTCAGCTTTAGCATCTTAGTACTTTACATGTATCTAATCTTTCTCACCAACCTATGATATAGGTATCTTAACTTTCCTCATTGTATAGATAAAGAAACTGAAACACTGAGGTTAAATAATTTGCCCAAAGTCACCTAGCATGGACATGATGTGGCCAGGATTCAAGTCTAAGAGCCCAGCTCCAGAGGCAATGCTTCTGACCCCTCATCTGTACATTCTCTCTTTTCACAAATCATAAGCCACCAACTTGGTCAGCTTCCAAGTTGGTGGTCAACTTCCTTGACCATCACTGCAGATCTCTACATTTGTTCTTCTGTTCAACAGACATTCTGAGCCCCCTTACTCTGTGTATGTTCTGTGCTAGTTTCCAGGGTGATATTGGCAAGTGAAATGGTGCAGTCCATGTCCTGAACTTGTCAGGCCAATAAAATTGACCTTCAGATGCATTGCTATCCACTCCACTCAGAGGTATGGGGTGCATACTACTTTGTATCTTTTTATGATGTGTTTTGTATCCTGTATCTTCCTTAGGGAATTAGTTGTGTTTTTGCTGTTGGACATCTCTCTTAACACTTAGATGATCACAATTGCTTGATGATCATTTAATGATGATGATGCTATAATAGACAATGTTCCATATAGATTGCTTAAGTCTTACCTACAAAATAATCTGGATATGGGGCCAGGTAAATCGTGTCTTGCTAATAAATCTCATTCCCACCTTGATGTCCAGAGAACTACTTGACATATGGCTGAAACCCATTCACCGAGGACTTTTATGTCCCCACTCAGGAAGTAGGACTTCAGTACCTACAGATCATCTGAAGGACCTCATCTGAAGCCTTGGGTTCTTTCCAGAACTGTTGGGGTTAGAGAAGTATGTGGAGTCAATCCTGGCTCTTGAGCTCCAAGTGTCTCACAGTAAGGGAGGCAAAGGGTAAAAGAGTGCCTGTTCATCAGAGTGGCTGCGTGTCTCTTGATTTCACCTTCTGTAGATCTGCTTCTGTTGAACTACGCCTCTGGTGCCCATATTTAATATTTTATATGCTTCCCTGAACCTAGAGGAAGTCAAACCATTTGGAAATATCTTTAGGATTCACGGTTTAGAAGAGGATTATCCTATCACGTAACATACCAAGTGAAAAATACCAGGAGTTGCACTTTCACTTTCTTTTACATAACAGGTGTTGAGAAGAGCATCTGAGGGAAGCAGGTAGAAACAACCACAATTAAGTGGAAATAAATTTGCTGTATGACTCAGGGAACTCAAATAGATGCTCTGTGACAACCTAGAGGGTGGGAAGGGGTGGGAGGTGGGAGAGTAGTTCGAGAGGGAGGGGACATCTGTATATCTGTGACTGATGCATGCTGATGTATGGCAGAAACCAACACAATATTGTAAAGCAATTATCCTTCAGTTAAAAATAAATAAATTTTTACAAAAGGAAGTGGAAACAATCGAGCTAGTGGTTCAGAGGCCTACGTTCCACATCAAGATGCTACCAATGGGCAAGAAGGAAAAAAACCTCACTGGGCCAAATTTGTTTCGGAGCTTTTTTGGAGCATTTTGTTGTCGTTGTTCATTTTGCCTTGATTCTGCTCCAACACTGGGAATTAAACTCAGTCTGTTTACCTGTTCTGAGCATTCTTAGCAAAATACAGGTTTGTTCTACATCCTTGCTTCGAGAAAGAGGAAGTCTTCCCTGATCCCAGTAGTTTGTATTTGTCCAGTGTTTGGGGCGGATAAACACAGCCTGGTAAGGTTTCACAGATGAAGGAAAGCTGATTGCTTAAGTTAGTGGCAGAGTGAATATTAGGTTATGGCGCTTCAAATCCTGTCTGATCACTAGTTTTCCACCACGATGCTTTTCTATTCTGTGCTGAGTATAGCTCTTAAGATGAATATCAACAGTAGCCTGAGAGGTCTGGACACTATTCAAAATCATATCCCACCAGTTCTACAGAGGCTGAGCTCTAATAATGCCAACCTGCTCTTTAGTCCCCCCAAACATCTCTTGGCTTTTTTTTTGCAACGTGGTTCTCTCTCTTCTTCCCCTTTTGTGTGATGAGAGCCTCCACTTCCATCCAGACTTAGTCCAAATATCACTTTCTCTGGGAAGCTCTGCATGCTCTCAGTTTCACTCCAGCATCTTGAGATGATCCTTTCCTTTAATATTCATCTCAAATGTCTGAAACTGCAATCTAAGAGAAGGCATAAAATCTGTCTATGCCCAGTATCTCTAGGGATTCCTGGCAGGACCCACTACAGGGCACTTATCCTCTCCCGATTGTCTCTTGCCCTGAGTTCCTGTGTTCTGGCCACCTCCTGCAATTTCTCTCTTCCCCCTGACCCGTACTGACATGGTCTTCAACGTACCGCTGATGCAGGCTGTCCTGTCTAGCAGATATTTATTTAACAGAAGGTTTTTGCTCACAGTGGGAGATTACCTCATGGAAGAACAGAAGAGACAATAACTTGAGATGAAATATTAGATGTCGCGATCCCAAGAACTCATCAGATGTTCCCTGGCACTGGGGGTTTTTCACTAACTGTGTCTCAGCCAAGGATTTTATTTTATATACCTTTCTTGCCCTGCCTCTGTGGATGTCCCCTCCCCTCTACTTTTGCCAGCCTTGAACCCTTAACATTCTTGTGACTTACGTGCAGAGCTTTCTAGTGTCTTCCTCTTTTCTTCTGAACTAATCTCTGGCTGACTTGACATATCCAAAAATGTCATTAAGGTGGCCACACTTAATAAGAGGTTTTTTTCTTCTAGTCTCTCCCTTTAGCTCACAAAGCATCTGATGTGCGGACGTTATTTTTTTTATCAGTAGCATTTCCAGTGGGTGAGAAAATGGAATTGCTAGAAGGGACACAGTCAAGGACTCTGTTTTCTCTTTTTAAAATGTATGTTTATTTATGGTTTGCATTTTATTTTTACAGTGAGTGCCTATTGGCTTATTGGTGTATTTGTAATGAAATCATTAATGCAAGGAAGTTTAAAATAGCCTCTTTCTAATTCTTGGGATAATATTCAATTCTCATACAGGAGTTTCTTTCACAGGGGCCTGGTAAACAGAAGAGGAGCCATGGAATGATTTATTCTCCTTCTGTTCAGGCAAAGCAAAGCAAGTTCTTTGATAATGTTAGATTTCCCAGACACCACATGAGAAGGCAGAGGCTGCATCTTAATCATTCTTGTAGTGTAAGGAAAAGTGGTGGTTCAGTGGGAAAGTACCCACTGCCTAGAGCGTATTCTTTCTGATTGTTGAGTGTTTGTCATTGTTGAGTTCTTTGACTGTTAGTTGTGGATGACCCACAGCAATGCAAAACCATCCTTGCCAGTAGACATCCCAAAATTCTGTAAAATGAAGGTTCATATCTGGACAGTGGAGGTTCTCAGGTAGAAGAGGCCAGTTTTTCCCAGTTTGCATATTCACTTTAATATTCCTGACCTACACGTGTGTATAATCTTCACATTCTCCTTTAACCTGATAGTAACCTCCTACCAGTTCCCTCACTCAGTTCAGTTCAGTTCAGTCACTCAGTCGTGTTCGACTCTTTGCGACCCTATGAATCATAGCATGCCAGGCCTCCATGTCCATCACCAACTCCAGCAGTTTACTCAAACTCACGTCCATTGAGTCAGTGATGCCATCCAGCCATCTCATCCTCTGTCATCCCCTTCTCCTCTTGCCCCTAAACCCTCCCAGCATCAGGGTCTTTTCCAATGAGTCAGCTCTTCACATGAGGTGGCCAACGTATTGGAGTTTCAGCTTTAGCATCAGTCCTTCCAATGAACACCCAGGACTAATCTCCTTTAGAATGGACTGGTTGGATCTCCTTGCAGTCAAGGGACTCTCAAGAGTCTTCTCCAACACCATAGTTCAAAAGCATCAATTCCTCAGTGCTCAGCTTTCTTCTCTGTCCAACTCTCGCATCCATACGTGACCACTGGAAAAACCATAGCCTTGACTAGATAGACCTTTGTTGGCAAAGTAATGTCTCTGCTTTTTAATATGCTATCTAGGTTGGTCATAGCTTTCCTTCGTAATTTCATGCCTGCAATCACCATCTGCAGTGATTTTGGAGCCCCCAGAAATAAAGTCTGACACTGTTTCACTGTTTCTCCATCTATTTCCCATGAAGTGATGGTACCAGATGCCATAATCTTCATTTTGTGAATGTTGAGCTTTAAACCAACTTTTTCACTCTCCTCTTTCACTTTCATCAAGAGGCTCTTTAGTTCCTCTTCACTTTCTGCCATAAGGGTGGTGTCATCTGCTTATCTGAGGTTATTGATATTTCTCCTGGCAATCTTGATTCCAGCTTGTGCTTCATCCAGCCCAGGGTTTCTCGTGATGTACTCTGCATATAAGTTAAATAAGCAGGGTGACAATATACAGCCTTGACATACTCCTTTTCCTATTTGGAACCAGTCTGTTGCTCCATGTCCAGTCCTAACTGTTGCTTCCTGACCTGCATACAGGTTTCTCAAAAGGCAGGTCAGGTGGTCTGGTATTCCCATCTCTCAGAATTTTCCACAGTTTATTGGGATCCACACAGTCAAAGGCTTTGAGCATAGTCAATAAAGCAGAAATAGATGTTTTTCTGGAACTTTCTTGCTTTTTCAATGATCCAGCAGATGTTGGCAATTTGATCTCTGGTTCCTCTCTTTTCTAAAACCTGCTTGAACATCTGGAAGTTCACAGTTCACGTATTGCTGAAGCCTGGGTCAGAGAATTTTGAGCATTACTTTACTAGCATGTGAGATGAGTACAATTGTGTGGTAGTTTGAGCATTCTTTGGCATTGCCTTTCTTTGGGATTGGAATGAACACTGACCTTTTCTAGTCCTGTGGCCACTGCTGAGTTTTCCAAATTTGCTGGCATATTGAGTGTAGCACTTTCACAGCATCATCTTTCAGGATTTGAAACAGCTCAACTGGAATTTTATCACCTCCACTAGCTTTGTTCATAGTGATGCTTTCTAAGGCCGACTTGACTTCACATTCTAGGATATCCAGCTCTAGGTGAGTGATCACACCATCGTGATTATTTGGGTCATGAAGATCTTTTTTGTACAGTGTATTCTTGCCCCCTCTTCTTAATATCTTCTGCTTCTGTTAGGTCCATACCATTTCACTTTATTCTGTGTGAGAGTCATGACTTGACCTTTGATGAAGTTTTAAAATAATCCTGTAATAATTCCTTTGTTGCCTCTGTCAAGGACTGATGATGCATGATCCCCACAATAAATGTTTGTTGAATTAGTGGATAAATGGAAAAACAAGAAGGTCTAACTTCACTGTGCACTGAAAAGCTTTAGAAAGCTGAGCACTGAAGAACTGATGCTTTTGAACTATGATGCTGGAGAAGACTCTTAAGAGTCCCTTGAAAAAAAAAAAAAAGAGTCCCTTGGACAGCAAGAAGATCAAACAAGTCAGTCCTAAAGAAAATCAACCCTGAATATTCATTGGAAGGACTGATGCTGAATCTGAAGCTCCCACACTTTGGCCACCTGATATGAAGAGCTGACTCGCTGGAAAAGACCCTGATATTGGGAAAGATGGAGAGCAAGAGAAGTGGGTGACAGAATGAGATGATTGGAAGGCATCACTGACTCAATGGACATGAATCTGAGCAAACCCCCAGAGATAGTAAAGGCAGACACTCACAATGAGTTGAACACTACTCAGCAACTTAACAACAAACGAACCTTGTTGGTGTTAAAATAACATGAGTTCAAGTAGCTGCATTATTGACAAGTCTGAACTTTCTCATGGCTTGCTAGCTAATATTAAGATTGGTGATAACTTGGGTTTTACCCAAGCCATCATCATTTGATGTTATTAGAATTAGAAAATTTTTTTAAGAAAAATCAGAAAAGATAGAAAGAATAAAGAATAAATTGTAACCATTCCATAATTTCTCTCCCTTGAGTAATCACAATTTTTTAAAGTATAATTTAACTAATTTAAGATAGATAATGAACATATATGGCAAAAGTACAAAGCACACGAAAATTTTTTAAACACTTTTTTTTTTCCTTACCAGAATAGTAGTGGCTTAAAACAGCACAGATTTATCTTTCAATTCTAGTGAGTAGATGCCCTAAGATCAAGGTGTTGGAAGGGCTGTATTCCTTCTGGATTTGCTAGGGGAGAAGCTATTTCCTTGCCTTTCTCCAGCTTCTAGATGCTTTTTGAGGCTTTTGGCCCATCCCTTCATTTTAAGTCCGCAGTGTAACATCTTCAACTCTTGTTTTCTCTCTGACCTCCTCTTGTGTCATTGCATATCCCAACTCTGACATTTTGGCCTCCTTTTTAAAAAAAAATAATTTATTCATTTTAGTTTTGGCTGTGCTGGGTCTTCATTGCTGTGCGCGGGCTTTCTCTAGTTGTAGAGATTGGGGGCTGCTCTCCAGTTGTCCCGGGCTTCTCATTGCAGTGGCTTCTCTTGTTGCAGAGCATGGACTCTAGTTGTGTAGGCTTCGTAGTTGTGGCTCATGGACTCTAGAGCACAGGCTCAATAGTTGTGGCATATGTGCCTAGTTGCTCCACAGCATGTGGAATCTTTCCTGACCAGGGACTGAACCTGTATCCCCTGCGTTGGCAGGAGGATTCCCATCCACTGAACCAGTAGGAAAGTCCTGGCCTCCCTCTTTTAAGGATCTTATGATTGCATTGGGCCCACTGGATAATCCAAGATAACCTTCCCTTCTCAAGATCCTTTACTTAACCACAGTGCAAAGTCTCTTTTGCCGTATACATACCACAGATACTGAAAAATAGAAGCTGGACATCTTTGGATCTTATTATTCTGCCTACCATGGTCTCCTAGGGTTGAGTAATCACTATTAATTCTTGGTTTATTTCCTTCTAATTTTTTTCTCTGCCTCTCTTCATTAAACAAGAATTTACCAAGTACTTACTGCATGCCAGATACTATAGCTATAGCACCGAGGAAAACAGACAAGGCCCCTACCCTTTCAGAGCTGAGAGTCTAAGTGGGAGAGGAGAAAAAAATAGACTCTTTGAGACCCCACGGACACCAGGCTCCTCTGACCATAGGATATTCTAGGCAACAGTACTGGGGTTGGTTGCCGTTTCCTTCTCCAGACTTCACTTTACTGCGTGCCAGATACTATAGCAATAGAACTGAAGAAAGAAGACAAGGCCCCTACCCTTTTAGAGCTGACAGTCTAAGTGGGAGAGGAGAAAAAAATAGATACCTAAATGAATAAAAATATCCCAGTCAATAAAGAGCACGTGTACACTTCTGAATGAATATTTTCTATGCATTGAGTTTGTGTATATGTTTTGATCCATTTATCCATTATTAACTGCTTAAGTACAAAGGCATCAGTACAGAATTGCTTTATTGAAGTATAGGTGATTTAGAATGTTGTGTGAATTTCTGCTGTACAGCAAAGTGACTCAGTTATACATACATATATGAATATTCTTTTTTGTATTCTTTTCCATCCTGGTTTATTACAGGATATTGAATATAGTTCCCTGCAGAACTGGGTTTTGAATCAGCATCTGACTTTCCACAATGGTCCTGACTCTTCTCTGTGGCCCTAAAGTTGGTCACCCCCAAAGGTCAATGACTCTGCTGCACCTCTGTGCCTCTGAGACTCAAAGTCAGACTTTCAAATTCAACAGCCTCCTGGGGGAACACACAGTAAGAGTAATTTTTTTTTTTCTGTAGGGTTACAAATAAGAAAGGCATTCCCAAAGGGCAGGGAACTTGAATTTCCCTTTGATCTGTCCTTGGTTGGCGAGAGGGGACTGTTACGTGGAAGAGAGACAAGCGATGGTGGTAGAGGAGAAGGTGAGGAGAGGAGGTGGCTAAGTCTGACATTATTCTCTTGAAAAGGTGATACTTCTAAAGGCATTCCCCGACATATTTGGGGAGAAATCACGGTTTATCAGCATTCAGACTTGGTAGATTTCTTTTCTTGTCAAGGTGTTTCATTTAAAATGAAATGTTCTGCAAACTGTCAACCTTTTATTTTATTTGAGAACCTGATCTGAGAATACTTATCTTGGAGATGAAGGTGTGTGTGTGTGTCTCAGTTTTAGACTAGCTCCCATACTGGAGCTGTGTTCTAAGATTGGGAAGAAGGTGAGACCCTTTGAAGGGCTTACATGTAAATTGATTCCAAGTCATGGCTTAATATTGATTTATAATAAGTTTCCTGTGGGGCAAGTTCATGAGTTGTTTCTTTCTGTGATTTAGGACACGAGAGCCCTTGTTTTGTGACGCATGATAATGGCCTTTTCATATAATTAGACACAAGAGTAGTGTCATCTGTTAAGGCTCTTTCTCTGCCTCTTTCTCAGTCCCTCTCCTGATTCTGATGTCTCAGAATATTTTGTCCTGATAGCAAATAAAACAATGTCTCAATTCAGACGTCTGCAAAAGATGTAAGAGGGTTTACCAGACACAGGCATTGGAGAGACACTACATTCATTTTGGAGTCATGTCTTCACTCATGTTAATATGTATATACTTAATTGAACTGTAATTGACATACAATGTTATATGTTTCAGGTGTACAAAACAGCAATTCAGTATTTGTGAACATTATGAGGTGATCATTACCATAAGTCTAGTTGCCATCTGTCATCATTTAAACTTATTACAGTATTATTCACTATGTTTCTAATGCTGCGGCTTCCCTGGTGGTTCAGAGGTTAAAGCGTCTGCCTGCAATGTGGGAGACCCGGGTTCGATCCCTGGGTCGGGAAGATCCCCTGGAGAAGGAAATGGCAACCCACTCCAGTATTCTTGCCTGGAGAATCCCATGGAGGGAGGAGCCTGGTAGGCTACAGT
Source organism: Oryx dammah (assembly GCF_014754425.2). NCBI lineage: Eukaryota > Metazoa > Chordata > Mammalia > Artiodactyla > Bovidae > Oryx > Oryx dammah. The sequence continues at coordinate 169,501,010 of NW_024070186.1, read as the reverse complement.
CCACGGGGTTGCAAAGAGTCGGACACGACTGAGCGACTTCACTTTCACTTTCTAATGCTGTGTATTACATCTCTGTGACTTATTTTATAACTGGAAATTTGTACCTCTTAATCCCTTTCACTCTCCATCCCCTGAACCCCTTCCCCTCTGGAGATCAGTCTGTCCTCTGTATCTATGAGTCTGTTTCTCTTTTATATTTGTTCATTTATTTTGTTTTCTAGCTTCCATATAGAAGTGAAATCATACGGCATTTGTCTTTCTCTGTCTAACTTATTTCAGTTGTTTCCATATCTTGGCTATTGCAAAAAATGCTGTAATAAACACAAGGTTGCATATCTCTGTTCAAATTAGTGGTTTTGTTTTATTTAGATTAATACCCAGAAATGGAATTGCTGGATTATATGGTAGTCCTATTTTTAACTATTTAAATAAACTTTGTACTGTTTTCCATATTACATTCCATCACACTCCATATCATGTCCCCTCCAATGGTGACTGAGGGAGAATATGTTTGAAAATCATATATATGATAAGGAGTTAAATCCAGAATATATTAAAAAAAATCATACAACCTAATGTTGAAAACCAGTTTAATTGAAAAATGGGCAGAGGACTTGAACAGACATTTTTTCCAGATAAACATATTCAGATGGCACTTTAGAAAAAGCTCAACCTCACTAGTAATCAGGGAAATGCAAATCAAAACCACAGTGAGACATCGCTTCACTCCTGTCAAAACGACAAGGAATAACAAGTGTTGGCAAGGATATGGAGAAAAAGGAAACTTTGTCTGTCTATAATATCATTTAATATCATGTTAAATGCTCGCAAAGGTCCATATAGTCAAAGCTATGGTTTTTCTAGTTTTCATGTTTGGATGTGAGAGTTGGACCATAAAGAAGGCTGAGCACCAAAGAATTGATGCTTTTGAACTTTGGTGTTAGAGAAGACTCTTGAGAGTTCTTCAGACAGCAAGGAGATCAACCCAGTCAATCCTAAAGGAAATTGGCCCTGAATATTCATTGGAAGGACTGATGCTGAAGCTGAAGCCCCGATTCTTTGGCACCCTGATGTGAAGAGCTGACTCACTAGAAAAGACCCTGATGCTGGGAAAGATTAAAGAAGGCAGTAGGAGAAGGGCATGACAGAGGATGAAATGGTTGGATGGCATCACCGACTCAATGGACATGAGTTTTTGCAAACTCCAGGAGAGAGTGAAGGACAAGGAAGCCTAGCCTGCTACCATTCATGGGATCGCAAAGAGTCAGACACAAATGAACAACTGAACAACAACAAATGTATTGTTTTAAAAATATACTGCAATTATATATATATATACAATTATATATATAATTATATATATACAATTATATGTATATAATTATAAATATACAATTATATCTATATAATTATAAATATACAATTATATCTATATAATTATAAATATATATTATATTTAGTATAATATATTGATCGTATATATTATAAAGTATTATATTAAATAATATATAATATATTTAATATAATAATTGGTATCATAATATTTGATATTTATTTTCCAGTACTTCTAGGGGTGAGTCTTAGTTTCACTCATCCAGATGTTGATTACTGATCTTTGATATTTTTTGGACTCTTCACCCACCATATTTAATTACTGGATTAAGGTTGCCAAGTTCCCTGCCCCACCCCCTCAGCCGCTGTGGTCCCAGGTCCCTGGAGTAATACAAATTACAGAAGAGACTAATCACCTGGCAAACCTTTAGGAGATGTTACCGGACTATGCATGACTGTGATAAGTTTTTGCAGATAATCTTCAGCTACCTGTTCTCTTCCCAGCACACTTCCTTAAGCACCCAAGTGAGCATCATCAGGAGACCCTAAGTCATTTCATCCACAGCCTTCATTCCGTGATCGAAGATGTTCCTATTTTGTCATATGGGGAAGAAGGAGAGGTTTCTAATTCTGACTTGTTCCGTGGCTGGATTCATTCAAAGAAACTCTGGCCTTAATATCCTCATCCCAAACCTCTTGGATTTTATACACCAGAGAGGAAGAAAACCTCTTTCATCTTTCCCTCCTTGGACCTTGTTCTTTGAAGGCTATGATAGTATCTAAGACCTACAGGCAGATCATAAGCAGGTGAATCTTTTTTACATTTATTTTTAATTGGAGGATAATTACTTTACAATGTTGGGTTGGTTTCTGCCATACATCAACATGAATCAGCCATAGGTTATACATGACTCCTCCCTCTCCAACCTCCCTCCCACCTCCCACCTTATCCCACCCCTCTAGGTTGTCACAGAGCACCAGGCTCAGCAACCTGGATTATAGAACAACTTTCAATTAGCATCTGTTTTACATATGGTAATATATTTTTTTCAGTGCTGCTCTCTCAATTCCTCCCACCCTCTCCTTCCCGGCTGTGTCCATAAGTTTGTTCTCTTGTCTGAGTCTCTATTGCTGCCCTGAAAATAAGTTCATCAGTACCATCTTTCTAGATTCCATATATATGTGTTAATTTTTTTTTCTCTTTCTGACTTCCTCTCTCTGTAGGTGAATCTTAACTAATGATTTGGGGAAAGAAGGAAAGGAAGATTATATACCACCTCTTCCAACATGAAAGACTTGAATGAAGGTTTGAACTTTTCTGTACAAATTAACTTATCATTGTATTTTAAGTTCCTGTAGGATTCATGTCCTTCCTCTGTGGGTTTGAAAGTTTCCCTAACTGACTGTAAGCCCACTGTGGACATGAATTGTCTGTGACATCTTTGCCTAAGCCACCACTTTAGCCACCATCTAAGTCACCACTCTCTTTTAGGGTACAGCAACAGCCTCCTGTACGGTCTCACTACTTGTACACATATACCTATACACATTTTCCACGCAGTGGCCAGATGATGTTAAAAACATAAGTCATATCATATTACTCCCTTGCTAAAACCATCCAGTGGCTTCTGTTGCCCCATAGAAGAAATGGAAACTTTACCATGACGTACAAGGTCAGTCTCTACACCCATCTTTCTATTTCCTCTTCAGTTCACTTGCCAACGTTCCAAAAATCTGGCTGTCCCACTCCAGGGCCTTTGTACTACTTGTTCTGTCTTCCTAGGATGCTCTTCTTTCTTTCTTTTTAATTGGAGGGTAATTGCTCTACAATATTGTGTTGGTCTCTGCCATGTATCAGCATGAACCAGCCATTGGTATGCACATGTCCCCTCCCTCTGGAACCTCCCTCCCCGCTCCCACCCCCTCCCACCCCTCTAGGTTATCACAGAGCACCAAGTTTGAGCTCCCTGCATCACAGAACAAACTCCCACTGGCTGTCTATTTTACACATGGTAACGTATGTGTTTCAATGCTGCCCTCTCAATTCGTCCTTCCCTCTCCTTTCCCCACTGTGCCCACAAGTCTGAATGCTCTGCTTTAAGACGTTTCATGTATCTAATTGCTTCCTGCTGTTGAGATATCTCCTGACCCAGTATCAACCTTTGTCATTCTTTCTTTATTTCATGTATCTAATTGCTTCTTGCTGTTGAGATATCTCCTGACCCAATATCAATCTTTCTCATTCTTTCTTTATGTTAGCTTATCTGAAAAAGTGCTCGTCTCTGTAAGATATTTTTTCTTCATTTTCTTCTTTTGTTTTTCTGTCTTCTGTCCCTCTTCCATCTCCCTCCAAGAAGATATAAGCTCCTTGACAGCAGAGATCTTTTACTGTCTTGTTCACAGCTGTATTCTTGCTTAGCATCTAGTACAAAACTTGACACGTAGTGGGTGGTCAGTAGATATTTGTGGGTTGAATGGATGAATTATTTAACATCCCCTCCATTCCAGATTGGAAGCCAGATTTTCCTTGGGAAGTAAAGGATGTATTTGCATTGATTGATTATTGTTTGTATAAACTTTTGCAAATGGAACATGAGGCTGGGAGCACTGACTTATAGAAGCATTGGTTCCTGGGGTGACTGGTATTCAGCCTGTCATGCCTGAGTGACACATTTTCCCTCCTAGTGCAGTCAAAGCTGTTGTTCTGAGTGTGGCTCAGGTTCCATGGGCCCAGAAGCAGCTGTAATTAACTGCCTAGGTTTTGAAAAGATATTTTGAGCTAACCCGGAGCAACCAACTTTGTAAACAGTAGTTAGCTAGAAAAAAAGGAAATGCTGTGTGTGTCCTCCCATTTTCTATCATATGCATTTCAAGGTTCAAAGGGATTATATGAAAATGAACATTCCAGCGTTCTCATATACACCTGCCTTCAAAAGAAGAAAGAGAGTTTTAAGTTAAGTAGGGCAGCATGTCTGCCACTTTAAATACTAAGGCCAGGGATGTTTGAGAAGCAAAAGGACCATGCAGGTGGAAATTATTTCTCACTGCTAACTATGCCCAGTGGGACATTTCTCAGAAAGGGTGCATTTACTCATAATAATTGGGGTGGGGAAATGTGGGGAAATATTGCTGGCCCTATTTCTTATTGACAGATGAAACTGAAGCCTAAAGGTCAGTAATACACACCTACTCCTCTGTCCAGGTGATTTGTTTTTTCATTCATTCATTCAAGATTTATTAGGCCTCAGTAGGCAGCAGGGGCTGTGTGCTAGTTGCATATATTCTGTGAACAAAACGGATGCGGTTCCTCCCTGTCCTCGTGGGGCTTAGAGTCCTTGGTAAGGAGGACAGTGAAAGTGAGGACAGGCATTTGACAAATAAACATGCAGATAAATATTTAATTATTACAATAGAGCAAAGGCTGTGAAGAGAAAGGACATGGTGTTATGAGAGGGAATATGAAGGAATCTTCTTTAGTTAATTATTCATATTGGAATATAATTGCTTTATAATGTTGCATTAGTTTCTGCTGTACACGGAAATGAATCAGCTGTATGTATATTATATATAGGGGCTTCCCAGGGGACGCTAGTGGTAAAGAACACACCTGCCAATGCAAGGAGATACAAGAGACACTTGTTTGATCCCTGGGTTGGAAAGATCCCCTGGAGGAGGGCATGGCAACTCAGTCCAGTATTCTTGCCTGGGGAATCCTATGGACAGAGGAGCCCGGCAGGCCACAGTCCATAGAGTCACAAAGAGTTGGACACGACTGAAGTGACTTAGCATGCACACACATGTGTGTATATCCCCTCCCTTTATTTAGGTCATCACAGAGCACCAAGCTGAGCTTCCATTGGTTTATAGCAGGTGAGGGAAACTTCTTTAAATTAGGGGATCAGAAAAGCCTTTCTGAGGAAGTGACATTCAGCTTAGACCAAAGAAGGAGAAGCTGGGGAAGAAGTGCTTCAGGGTGAAATGCTCCAGAAGTGCTCCAGAAGTGCTCCATCTGAAGGGTGGTGATCAGCTGGGGCCAGGAAGGCACTTGATGTGATCCAGAGGTGGACAAGCCCACGTGGCTGGATGATGGAGAGTTTAGGGGCCTAGACACAGTGGCTGATGAGGGGCCAGATCGTGAGGGTACATGGAAATTTGGATTTTATTTTGTAGGTAACTGGAAGCCAAGACAGGAAACATCTGAACCTGTGCTTCCCTAGCAAGCTAAACAAGAATAGGTCCCCAAACCTCTCAGAGTGTTCCCTAACACAACTGAGTTTCAACTGAGGTTACCTGGGAGAAATATAATTAATCCTCTTATTTGTAGAGGACAGTGCCTTCTGCCTCCTGGGAGTCCACCCAGAGTAATTCTGACAATGCTACCCCCAGACAATCCTTTTCTGTGAAGGATGTTGAATCTTGCAAAACTCAAAGGAGATTTACTCATATGATGGAATAATATGCAGCCATTAAAATAATAAAGAAAAGAATTGGGAATTTCCTGGCAGTTGCTACAGTGGTCCCAGCTCCACACTTCCACTGTAGGGGCACAGGTTTGATTCTTTGTTGGGGAACTGAGATTCTACATGGTGTGTGGCTCAGCCAAAGAAGAGAAATAATAAGAAAGAAGGAAAGAAAAGAAAAGGAATTTAAAGGATGTGAGAAAATGCCTTGACTGTATCTGATTGTTTTTGTTCAGTTGCTCAGTCATGTCTGACTGCGATCCCATGGACGGCAGCACACCAGGCTTCCCTGTCCTTCCCTATCTCCCGGAGTTTGCTCAAACTCATGTCCATTGAGTCAATGATGCCATCCAACCATCTCACCCTCTGTCGCCCCCTTCTCTTCTAGCCCTTAATCTTTCCCAGCATCAGGGTCTTTTTCCAATGAGTTGGGTCTTCACATCACTTGGCCAAAGTGTTGGAGCTTCAACTTCAGCATCAGTCCTTCCAAGAAATGTTCAGGGTTGATTTCCTTTAGCATTCACTGGTTTGATTTCTTTGCAGTCCAAGGGACTGTCAAGAGTCTTCTCCAGCCCCACAATTCAAAAACATGAATTCTTTGGCACTCAGCATTCTTTACAGTCCAACTCTCACATCCATACATTACTCCTGGGAAAACCATAGCTTTGACTATATATGGATCTTTGTCATCAAAGTAATGTCTCTGCTTTTTAATACACTAGGTTTGTCATAACTTTTCTTCCAAGGAGCAAGCGTCTTTTAGTTTCATGGCTGCAGTCACCATCCACAGTGATTTTGGAGCCCAAGAAAATAAAGTCTTTCTCTGTTTCCATTTTTTCCCCATCTATTTACCATCAAGTGATGGGGCCAGATGCCATGATCTTAGTATCTGATTACAAAGTAGTATGTATTACATGATCTAAATGGTGTTAACCAATCCATATTTTGGAAAAATGAAAGCCCTCAGTGGATATTTATCAAAATGGCACTTCTGAGTGGTAGGATCCCACATATGTTTAATTCTCACCAAACTTTGAGAGAAGACACTGCCAGCCTTAATTTCTAGATGAGGAAAACTATCAGAGGTAACACACTGTTGGGGCTTCCCAAGTGACTCAGTGGTAAAGAACCCGCCTGCCAATGCAGGAGACATAAGAGATATGAGTCCAATCCCTGGTTCAGGAAGATCCCCTTAGTAGGAAATGGCAACTCACTTCAAGGTTCTTGCCTGGGAAATTCCAAGGACAGAGGAATCTTGCAGGCTATAGTCCATGGGGTCTCAAAAAATTGGACTTGATTGAGCACACCTACGTACTCAACACACTGTTAAGTCACTCACACTCATTCATTCATTCCTTCAAGAAATATTTATTAGGTATTTCCTATGTATCAGGGGTTGTGCTCAGTTCAGTTCAGTTCAGTCACTCAGTCCTGTCTGACTCTTTGTGAACCCATGGACTGCAGCACGCCAAACTTCCCTGTCCATCACCAACTCCCAGACCTTGCTCAAAATAGAGTCGGTGATGCCATCCAACCATCTCATCCTCTGTCATCCCCTTCTCCTCCTGCCTTCAATCTTTCCCAGCATCAGGGTCTCTTCTAACGAGTCAGTTCTTGGCATCAGGTGGCCAAAGTATTGGAGCTTCAGCTTCAGTCCTTGCAATGAATATTCAGGACTGATTACCTTTAGGATTAGCTGGTTAAATCTCCTTGCGGTCCAAGGGACTCTCAAGAGTCTTCCCCAATGCCACAGTTCAAAGGCATCAATTCTTTGGGGCTCAGCTTTCTTTATAGCCCAAATATCATATCTATACAGGACTACTGGAAAAACCATAGCTTTGACTAGATGGACCCTTTTTTGGCAAAGTAATGTCTCTGCTTTTTAATATGCTATCTAGGTTGGTCATAGCTTTTCTTCTAAGGAGCAAGCATCTTTTCGTTTCATGGCTGCAGTCACCATCTGCAGTGATTTTGGAGCCCCCCAAAATAAAGTTTGTCAGTGTTTCCATTGTTTCCCCATCTATTTGCCATGAAGTGATGTGACCAGGTGTCATGAACTTAGTTTTTTTAATGTTGAGTTTTAAGCCAACTTTTCACTCTTGTCTTTTCACTTGCATCAAGAGGCACTTTAGTTCTTCACTTTCTGTCATAAGGGTGGTACCATCTGCATATCTGAGGTTACTGAAATTTCTCCTGGCAATCTTGATTCCAGCTTGTGCTTCATCCAGCCTGGCATTTCTCATGATGTACTCTGAATAAAAGTTAAACAAGCAGGGTGACAATATACAGCCTTGACATACTCCGTTTTCAATTTGTAACCAGTACATTGTTCCATGTCTGATTCTAACTGTTGCTTCTTGACCTGCATTCAGATTTCTCAGGAGGAAGGTAAGGTGGTCTGGCATGCCCATCTCTTTAAGAATTTTCCACAGCTTGTTGTGATCCACACAGTCAAAGGTTTTGGCATAGTCAATAAAGCAGAAATAGATGTTTTCCTGGAACTCTGTTGCCTTTTCAATGATCCAACAGATGTTGGCTATTTGATCTCTGGTTCCTCTGCCTTTTCTAAATCCAGCTTGAACATCCAGAAGTTCATGGTTCACTTACAGTTGAAACCTGGCTTGGAGAGTGCTTGGGGTTGTGCTAGGCACTGAGTTTTCAATGATGAGTATAGCAGATGACTTTAAAAAATGTATCCTGTGTTATTTCAGACATAATGAAAAAGTATCAAATAAAAAGTACAACTAACATCCATGTATCCAATAATTAGACAGAGAAATAAAACATAACTGATGCAGTTGAAGGTCCCTGTATATTATTCATTCCCCATTACACTTCATCCCTTCCCCTTAGGGGTAAACACTTCTGTAACTTGGGTATTTATCATTCTCAGACATTTCTTGGATTATAGTTAATTTTTATCTCCTTTTTCCATGCTCACATCATTGAAATTTCCTGCAGTGAGCACATATCCTTTCAAGGAAAAAAAAAGTAAAAATTATTTTTTAAAACCCAAAAGGAGATGTTGGAAATCAGGGCCCCCAAAAGAGTGCCTTCAGAAACCTGCAGTCAAGGGCCTTCCTTCATCCTGGTGAGCTCTTCGAACCCTCCTGCCCAAGCTGCCCCTCTCAGCCCCTCTCCTGAGATCCAGATAATCATCAGTCAGGAAGGTCTCCTTCTCAGGTCCTCTTGCTTCCTAAAAATATTTAAAGGACAGTGTTTGTTGATGCCTGGAGCTGGGGCTGTCAGTCTTCTGATGGGACTGTGTCCTTGATCTCTGGCTACACCCTGTCCTTTGGGATGACACTGACCAAGGGCAAAGAAGATCAAATGCTCAACCCCAGAAGCAGGGGGCAATGACGTCTGGATACATTTTCAATATGAAAGCTGAAATTAGAGTGAAACTTTTCCTTGCATTTTTTATGATGTGTGTCTTAGTCAACTTCTGTATTTGCAAAGACAAAGGGAATTAATATTTAATATGGGCATGGTGAAAGAAGAGGGGAAAGATCCTTTCTCTGCTGTGTCTTTGAATCTTCAATCTCCTTGGAATATCAGCCCTAATCTCTTGATTATGAGCTTGACACCATCCTCTTCCATTTCTCATTAACATTGGGTAAGAACTGTTGTTGGAGAAGGGAATTGCAACCCACTCCAGTGTTCTTGCCTGGAGAATTCCATGAACAAAGGAGGCTGGAGAGTTACAGTGCATGGGATTGAAGAGAGCTGGACACAATTGAGTGAGTTTCAGTATATTACACTAAGAGCTGTTTTATCCCTGGACTTAGATAGACCTGAACTTTGGTGCCAGCCCTGCCATTTATGTACTAGGTGACTCTGGACTTCGAAGTCCTCTTCAGAAAAATGGAATAATGTGAATAATATGCACCTCTTGGGTATTCATTGGATATTCATTAGGAGGACTGATGGTGAAGCTGAAACGCCAATACTTTGGCTACCTGATGCGAGGAACTGACTCATTTGAAAAGACCCTGATGCTGGGAAAGATTGAAGGCAGGAGGAGAAGGGGATGACAGAGGATGAGATGGTTGGATGGCATCACCGACTTGAAGGACATGAGTTTGAGTAAGCTCTGGGAGTTGGTGATGGACAATGAAGCCTGGTGTGCTACAGTCCATGGGGTCGCAAAGAGTTGGACGACTGAACTGAACTGAATATTTATTGGAATGCATTTTTAAGGTTGACTTAATATATGTGTGCACTGATTCTTTGTGATTCTTTGGTCTCACGTTTAAGGATGTTTGGAATTAGTACTTTGAAAAACAAAAGAAAATCCATGTGTTAGGGATGGGAAGTAGTGGGGAACACGCAAAAAGGCTCAAAGTCAAAGCTAGAGTGAAGTTTGCCCTCGTGATTCATCTCTATCCGAGCTGTCTGGTTAATTGGCTCTCAAGTGGACAGACTTGGATCTGAGCCTGGAAAGTACTCAGACTTAAAGGTCCTGCCTCCCAGGGTGATTATAAGGATGAGTTAGGTAGGGTAAGTAAAGTGTCTTAACTTATAAACTAATTCTTTGATCATTTAAACAATATTTACTGAGCACCTATTATATCCGAAGAACACTGAGTGCTGCAAATTGACACCATTGAATTGTGGTGCTGGAGAAGATTCTATAGACTCCCTTGGACTGCAAGGAGATCAAACCTTTGTCATTCCTAAAGGAAATCAACCCTGAATATTAATCAGAAGGACTGTTGCTAAAGCTGAGACTTCAAAACTTTGGCCATCTGATGCAAAGAGCCCTCTCATTGGAAAAGACCCTAATGCTGGGAAAGATTGAAAGCAAAAGGAAAAGGGGATGGCAGGGGATGAGATGGTTGGATAGTATCACTGACTCAATGGGCTTGAGTTTGAGCAAACTCCAGGAGATGGTGGAGCACAGAGGAGCCTGGCATGCTACAGTCCATGGGGTTGCAAAGAATTGGACACAACTTAGCAAGTGGAACAATTGTATCTGAAGAAATAATGCACAGTGGAGAAAGCAGTTGCTGACCTGGCCCTCATGGAGCTTACAGTCTAGCAGGGTAGACAGACATGAGTCAGTTAATAATAGTAAGTGAACACCATGTTGCAGACTCAGTTGGTGTGTTTGTTGGAGCCTCTCTTCCCTTCCTGACAGCTCATACCTCCAGTGTCATGCTAAGGCTTGTGATTGCCTCGAATTTTATGTACCCCTACTGCTGGGGCTTCCTGGCGGCTCAGACACTAAAAGCATCTGCCTACAATGTGGGAGACCTGGATTCGATCCCTGGGTTGAACTGGAAGATCCCCTGGAGAAGGAAATGGCAACCCACTCCAGTACTCTTGCCTGGAAAATCTCATGGACGGAGAAGCCTGGTAGGCTACAGTCCATGGGGTCACAAAGAGTCGGACACGATTGAGTGACTTCACTTTCACTTTCACCGCCAGGGCAGCCTTTAGTCTCGGACTGACTGATGAGTAGCTACCAAAACCCAGCTCCCTTTGCTTCAAAGCAAGACAGACACAGTGGTTCAGTCCCTGTTCTGGAGCTCCCGGGTAGGGGTGAGTGCTAATGCTTCATGTCACCTGAACCTGTATCTTTGCCGATGCTTTGTGTCACCTGTATCATCTATATCTTTGCTCAGCTTTTCCACGTCCTGTCCTGCATTCCATGCTCCCTTACATGTTCCTCCCAGAAGCCTTCCCTTGGAAAGCCAGTCAATTGCACAAGAATCCTCAGGATCCTCTTCCAGGGAAACTGACCTGAAATACAGGATAATTCTTAGTAGCAATGAGGGTTATGGAAACAGGGCTGGAGAAATGTGCCAGAGGCTGATGAGGAAAGAGGGACTTATTTTAGATCAGGTGTCAAGAAGGGCTTTTTGGAGGCAGGAGCATTTTGAACTGAGACCTGGCTGGGAAGGGAGAATGTCTACACTGACGAAGGGCAGAAGCGTTTCAGGAAATAACTGGCAAAGGATCTCAGGAGGAAGTGAACTGCAGCCTGGAAGACAGCCTGAGGCTGGAGTGTAGTAGATAAGGGCGGAGTGGAAGGAGATGAGGTCAGAAAAGCAGCCACAGTACCCTTCTTTGTAAGCTGAGGAAAGAAATGGATTGTATTCCAGATGATTTGAATATACTGAGGGGGATGAGACTTGATTCCGGTTTCAACAAGATCACTCAGGGTGCCAAGGATGCTCTTTAGTTGCTAAGTCGTGTCTGAATCTTTGCAACCCCATGGACTGTAGCCTGAGAGGCTTCTCTGTCCATGGGATTTCCCAGGCAAGAATACTGGAGTGGATTGCCATTTCCTTCTCCAAGAGATCTTCCCAATCCAAGGAGAGAACAAGTGCCTCATGGGTCTCTTGGATTGCCAGGCAGATTCTTTACTGCTGAGCCACCAGGAAAGTGTGCTTGTGTTTAGTCTTTCAACTGTGTCAGACTCTTTGTGACCCCATGGACGGTAGCCCGCCAGACTCCTCTGTCCATGGAAATTCTCCAGGCAAGAATACTGGAGTGGGTAGCCATGCCCTCTTCCAGGGGATCTTCCCAGCCCAGGGACTGAACCCAGGTCTCCCACATTGCAGGCGGATTCTCTACCGATTGAGCCACCAGGGAAGAATAGATGACAACACAATGTCTGGCAATAATAGTTGCTAAATAAATAGTAGCTCCATCAGCAGCTCAATTCCCATCCTTCAGAGGTGTCTTAGAGGACATTTCTGCATTAGGAAGGAAATTGGCAAGACTATCCTCCAAGGGCTGTTTGAAGTAGACTGTAACTCGATGGACTTCCCTGGTTGCTCTGCTGGTAAAGAATCTGCCTGCAGTGCAGGAGACCTGGGTTCGATCCCTGGGTTAGGAAGATCCTCTGGAGGAGGGCATGGCAACCAACTCCAGTATTCTTGCCTGGAGAATCCCCATCAACAGAGGAGTCTGGTTGGCTACAGTCTTAGGGTTACAAAGAGTTGGACATGACTGAGCGACTAAGCACAGCACACAGCACGTAACTCAATGACCTCTTATGGTATTACCCCTGGGGTGACATGACTAACCCACTAAGACTTTTTGTTTGATTGTGTTTCATTTATTGGAAAAACTGATAAGACCTTGTTTCAAGTATATAATTTCCAGATGCTTTTATTGACTTTTAAATATAGAAAGATGAGACACATTTTTGCAAAGTGCTGGTATTTGACCCAATCAGGTTGTAAAACAGAATGACTTTCCTTTTCTTCTCTTCAAGTATTTAAACTCCAGGCAACTGGCCCCTCCTTACTCACCACTAAAAATGTTTAAACAACTTCTATTATGTTTTCTAGTTACAGGAGAAATACAACTATGTTTTGCAAAAAAGATGATAAAATCCAGGCAAACTCAACAATTGTTTTTCATCTTTATTTATGTTATTTGTTTATTTATTTTTGACTGTGCTGGGTCTTCATTGCTGCACAGGCCTTTCTCTAGTTGCAGCGATTGGGGGCCACTCTCTACCTGCAGTGCACAAGCCTCTCATTTAGTGGCTTCTCTTGCTGTTGAGCACAGGCTCTAGAGCACAGGCTTAGTAGTTGTGGTGCATGGGTTTAGTCGCTCTGCTGCATGTGGGATCTTCCCGGACCAGGCATCAAACCTGTATCCTGCTTTGGCGAGCAGATTTTTACCACTGAGCCACCAGGGAAGCCCCTCAACAACTATTAACCGTAATGGCTGAGATCTATTAAGTACTAACTGTGTGCCAGACACTGAGTTTGGCGTACACTTGCAGATATCATTTTATTCTCACCATAACACCAGGAGGTGGGGACTATTATTATATCCATTACAGAGAAGAGAAAACAGTTTGAGTGAGTCAAGTAGCTTGCTCAACTCGGCAGCTAGTAGGTGGCAAAAATAAGTTGAACTCATGTTATCTGACCCCCAATTATCTGAACGCGTGTTATTCAGACACTGTCCCACCACTGGGCTGAAACACCATTAGTGTTAGGAACATAGACTGACATATTTTAAGCGATGAGTGGTATTCATTTGCATACATATAATTTTGTCCAGTTTTGTCATCCATCATATTACATTTAGCTTCCATTCAAAGGAACAGATACATATAAGTACATGTGTGCATGTATATACCTTCCTGCACTAGGGACTGGTTGAAGAGAATTTTTCCATGGACCAGGGATGGGGTTAGATTTGGGATGAATCTCCTAAGGAGCGGGCAACCTAGATCTCTCACATGCAGTTCACAGTAAGGTTTGCACTCCCATAAGAGTCTAATGCCACCACTGAGTTAACAAGAGGCAAAGTTCAGGCAGTAATGTGACTGATGGGGAGTGGCTGTCAATACAGCCAAAACTTCACTCGATTGCCTGCCTCTTGCCACCTGCTGTGCGGCCCATTTCCTAACAGTCCATGGATCAGTTCAGGACCGTGGCCTGGGGGTTAGGAACTCCTGCAGTCTGATATAAACACCGTAAGATGTTGATTTCACTCCCTCATCCCATCTGCCCCCTCCCCATATCGCTAACATTTAGAACAGTGCATAGAGTGAAACAGACACTCAAGTGAGTGCTTGTTGAATAGACAAGCTAAATCAATACTAGCACAACCAGCAGCCTTTATCCTTATTTTGTAATCAGAGTCTTCCCTTGAAGCATCTATCACAAACATCTACAACATTTACTCCTTTAGCAGCACCTCACTTTTAATGGCTATGCAGAGTTATAAACTGACAAGTTCAGTTCTTTTTTATTATTGTTACCTCTTGGGAGCATCTTGAAGCATTATCTTTCTTTGGCCTCAGGAATTCTCCCTTTTCTGTGATCTCTCTATTTCAGCATCCTAAAACCTTCTCATCTTCCATCTTCCTCTCTGAGGAATCTGACGCCTCTCAGGGCTTGAGTTGGGCTCTTATTCCTCTCTGTCTTCACACTTTCTGGGCAAGCCCAGCCGCATCTTTATCTCCAGTTATGACCTTCCAGATGCACACTACGTGCTCTACATCCCTCGCCTTCTCTCACTTATTCTCCACAATGGTGTTGGAGATAGGCACTGTCAAACTTGGAGGCATAATGAGCCTGCATGACTTCACAAGTGTCAAACACCTGGAAAACAGAAGAGCTAGGATTTTAAGTCAGATCTGTCCGATGAAAACACAGGAGCTCCATCCTCTGTATTCTCCACATCAATAACACAGAACATCTTATGCCCCTTCATAACTACACGTGGAAGCTGTAAATACTATGTTTTAATCCCCCATGACTACTTTTGTGAGCCATTTCTTCTCACTAAAAGGATTACGTCTTGAACTTTCCATTTCTCTCCCAATTCTCTTTTGCCTCCCAATTCTTTCTCTTCCTTTTGTTTTTTTCTTTTGAATCTTCAAGCCTAACAGTTGGAGATTTCCACCCAACTGTAGTTGGAGTTTTGGTGGAATTTCAGTCTGTCTTGTAACTTTGGAGCAGTTAGCATCCACTAACTGAGCTGTGGCTGCCTAGAAAGATCCTGAACTTAAGCCAGTCGAATCACCATACTCCGCTGGATCAAATAATTAAACCAGGGATGGTCAGCTTCAGAGAAGCCATTTGTCACTTCTCACTTGGCCCTCTTACCCCTAGGGGGATGCACCATCCCATCCACATAGAGGGTCCATGGAGAGGAGGATGGGATTCCAGAAACCACATAGAGGTTACACTGTGTGACCATCCAAAGGGAGAAAGGTGGTCAAAAGATGGAAACCTTCTGTTACGAGACAAGTAAGTACTTGGAGTGTAATGTACTACATGATGAGTAACCTTTACGGAAATGGTTAGGAGAGTAAATCTTAAGAGCTCTGATTACAAGGAGAATTTTTTTTCTTTTTTTCTTTTTATTGTATCTTTATAGTATGATGGATGTTAGCTGAACCTATTGCGGTCATCATTTCAGACGTATGCAAATCAAACCACCATGCTGTATGCCTTAAATTTACACAGTAATGTACATCAGTTTTCAATAGGACTGGGGAAAAAAGGCAAAACTACCCAAAGCAATTTGCAACAAATGTGAGACTTGATGGTCCTCATGGGATGCTTTTGATGCCTTCCTTAGGTTCAGATGGAACTAGCTGGGTGATTCTGAACATTGGGAGAAGCACTGCATCCAAGTATATCTTGAGATCCATTTTGGCAGTGTCTCAAATGAGAACTTGAATATCAGAAAATCTACCATGTACTAAAATGGTCCATTCTGGGCTTTCCAACAGCCAGAATATATATTGTCTGATCCATCTGTCATCAGCCACACACAACCCACTCCATTATTCTTGCCTGGAAAATCCCATGGACAGAAGAGCCTGGTGGGCTACAGTCCATGGGGTCACAAGAGTTGGACACGACTTAGCAACTAAAACTTGCCCTTGGCATGTGGCTGTGGATCCCTTGTGACATGTTAGTAGGGCAAAGAAAGAACAGAATTTTCAATATTATTTAATTTTAATATCCATACATGCAGTTATTTCAAGAACAAAGGAATGATAAAAAGAACACTTGGAGAGTTCATACATGCGACTCAGGTTTCTAGTCTATAGAATTGTGAGCAAATATATTTCTGTTGTTTGAGCCACCCAGTCTGTACTACTTTATTATGGTAGCTTGAGTGGGCTAATATATTCTCTCTCCATCCATCTACCTTTCCATTCTTCCATCTATCTATCCAGTAATTACGATTTCTTTTAATCATGTCATAAATTTCATGTGCTCCTGGGGGATCAAGTTATTTTCTTGTCTTCAATGCAATGTTATTACTAACTGAAAAGTGACATTAATAACGATGGTTATTGTTTCTAACCTGCCAGCTTGAGCTAGGCCCTTCTATTTATTTTCTAATGTAATCTTCCCCACTATTTCAAACATGTTAAGTAAAATATTCAAAATCAAAGTCTTGAATCCGTGCCTCTTTGCCTCTCAAAGTATTTGATGATTTATCTCAAAGAATCCAGGAGCTTCTATTCCTTCATACTCATTCAGTTTCATTCACAAATGCCTCAAGCCAGGGGCAGGAGTGATTAATACATACTTTCTTTTGCAGTGGGGAAAGAAAATAACCTACTGCTTCCAAACCCTATAGGCCCTTTATATCTTAAAATACTCTTCCCCCAGGAATACTTGGCTCCTGTTAGGAGGAGATATGATAGGAGCATGGCTTTGGAGCCAAATAGAAATAGGTTCAAATTCTAGCTCTACCATCTACTTCCTACCTTGTAAACTAAGGCAAATTACTGAACCTTGTAACTTTTCTTAACTATGTGAAGAGGATAATGGTATCTATCTTCAAACATATCCACCTGGTGAACAAATGTTTTTCAATCATGAGTGCTGAGTATGTGGAAATTCACTCGATGGTAGCCCTTGAGCAGGGAGCAAGACACACGTTGTCTCCACCTACCCATAGCTGTGGTCTAAAGGAAAAGTCAGATAATTAATCAAATAACCACACAAGCAATTAACTGCACTCATGATAAATGCAACAGAGGAAAAGTATGGTAAATTATGAGAGCACATAGTCAGGGCATATGAAGAGGTGACAATTATCCCGGGATCCAGAGAATGAGGAAGAGTGGTCTTACCTTTACTCTCAATACATCTTAAATAGAAGCTATTATTGTGCAAAGAATCTCATTCTCAAGTCTAAAGGGCAAGGTATTCTTGGACCTGAAGTTTCTGTCTGCCTTACACTTCATTTGTACAGGTGCTTGCAGGGTTTTTAAGCTTCATTTCAAAGCCAAGGATAAAAGCTCTCCTTAATTTTTCTCTCTCCAAAGGCATATGCAGAGGACAGAGCCTCAGGAGAGGGAAAATGCCATTGTAATTATCTTTGTAGCTGGCAGGTTGGAAGGCGCCACTGCCCAGATTGAATGATGTAAGAGGAACAGCTCTCACTGATAATGGTATCTATCTTCAAACATATCCACCTGGTGAACAAATGTTTTTCAATCATGAATGCTGAGTATGTGGAAATTCACTCGATGGTAGCCCTTGAGCAGGGAG